>NW_025964363.1:1650000-1795000 GCF_023055435.1 Haliotis rufescens
CGTTTACCACTTTGGTGAAACCCACGACACAGGTATGGTGCTGACAAACCCAGTAACTGAATCGAGGCGAACCGGGATTCGAACCCAGACCATAGGTTTCCGCGAACATGAGGACGGCATGCACACGTAAACCGACCGACCGTTTGCTACTGCCAGTCACAGCTGCACTCTTTACCACAGTTGACGACACATCTCTCTAAGGGACCGACACGAGCCATTTCTGTTAGAGGATGTGATTTTCTTCTCTACCACTACTTGCAGACAAACATGGGGTTGGTTTTTTTTTTTTAAATCAACACCACAATTTTATTTTTGTTTTAAAACCTGCGAATCCAACCCCGGCGCCACCCACACCCCACTGATATCACACAAAGTGAAAGTCGGTTCTAAATTACAAGTACTTCATGGTTATATTGGCTTGATTTGTAAAGAATGCGTTTTCATCGAACATGATCCTATCTTAACGACTGTTTGTTGTGTTTTAGATGTGGTTGTGTGGGAGTGTTGTTTCAGCGCTATTCTGGTTATTTCACAGAGGTCCTAGCCTTGCTACAAGGCTCTACTGAAAGAAAGGTCCAGGGATGTGTAGTGATTCTACCCTCCTGATAGGCAAGTCTAGATATGTGGACAGTACAAGGACTCCACTCTCCTTGTTCTTATTATTTATATAATCTAAAATTATGATTAAAGATAATAATTACCCTCTCAGAGACCTGTGCAAGTGCTAGTGCGAGGTCCGTACATAATCGCGTCTGGCAAATCAGTGACTGTAAGTAAGAAGTAACGATCCATGCCATCGGAGCATGATGACACAGTCAGACAGGGCACACATCGGGTTAGTCTTACGACAAGCATATATAAGGTACTGGGAATCTACCCCGCCCCAGAATCCCATCAGGGAAACAAGCATATAGGTACTGGGAATCTACCCCACCCTGGAATCCCTTCAGGGAAACAAGCATATAGGTACAGGGGATCTACCCCACCTCGGAATCCCTTTCAGAGAAACAAGCATATAGGTACAGGGGATCTACCCTGCCCCAGAATCCCATCAGGGAAACAAGCATACAGGTACTGGGGATCTACCCTGGCCCGGAATCCCTTCAGGGAAACAAGCATATAGGTACAGGGGATCTACCCCACCTCGGAATCCCTTCAGAGAAACAAGCATATAGGTACAGGGGATCTACCCCACCTCGGAATCCCTTCAGAGAAACAAGCATATAGGTACTGGGATTCTACCCTGCCCCGGAATCCCTTCAGGGAAAAAAGCATATAGGTACTGGGGATCTACTCCACCTCGGAATCCCTTCAGGGAAACAAGCATATAGGTACTGGGATTCTACCCTGCCCCGGAATCCCTTCAGGGAAACAAGCATATAGGTACTGGGAATCTACCCTGCCCCGGAATCCCTTCAGGGAAACAAGCATATAGGTACTGGGGATCTACCCCACCTCGGAATCCCTTCAGGGAAACAAGCATATAGGTACTGGGATTCTACCCTGCCCCGGAATCCCTTCAGGGAAACAAGCATATAGGTACTGGGAATCTACCCTGCCCCGGAATCCCTTCAGGGAAACAAGCATATAGGTACTGGGGATCTACCCCACCTCGGAATCCCTTCAAGGAAACAAGCATATAGGTACTGGGGATCTACCCCACCTCGGAATCCCTTCAGAGAAACAAGCATATAGGTACTGGGATTCTACCCTGCCTCGGAACCCCTTCAGGGAAACAAGCATATAGGTACTGGGAATCTACCCTGCCCCGGAATCCCTTCAGAGAAACAAGCATATAGGTACAGGGGATCTACCCCACCTCGGAATCCCTTCAGAGAAACAAGCATATAGGTACTGGTAATCTACCCTGCCTCGGAATCCCTTCAGAGAAACAAGCATATAGGTACTGGGGATCTACCCCACCTCGGAATCCCTTCAGAGAAACAAGCTTATAGGTACTGGGATTCTACCCTGCCCCGGAATCCCTTCAGGGAAACAAGCATATAGGTACTGGGAATCTACCCTGCCCCGGAATCCCTTCAGGGAAACAAGCATATAGGTACTGGGGATCTACCCCACCTCGGAATCCCTTCAAGGAAACAAGCATATAGGTACTGGGGATCTACCCCACCTCGGAATCCCTTCAGAGAAACAAGCATATAGGTACTGGGATTCTACCCTGCCTCGGAACCCCTTCAGGGAAACAAGCATATAGGTACTGGGAATCTACCCTGCCCCGGAATCCCTTCAGAGAAACAAGCATATAGGTACAGGGGATCTACCCCACCTCGGAATCCCTTCAGAGAAACAAGCATATAGGTACTGGTAATCTACCCTGCCTCGGAATCCCTTCAGAGAAACAAGCATATAGGTACTGGGGATCTACCCCACCTCGGAATCCCTTCAGAGAAACAAGCTTATAGGTACAGGGGATCTACCCTACCTCGGAATCCCTTCAGAGAAACAAGCATATAGGTACTGGTAATCTCCCCTGCCCCGGAATCCCTTCAGAGAAACAAGCATATAGGTACTGGTAATCTACCCTTTCCCGGAATCCCTTGAGAGAAACAAGCATATAGGTACTGGGGATCTACCCTGCCCCGGAATCCCTTCAGGGAAAAAAGCATATAGGTACTTGGATTCTACCCTGCCCCAGAATCCCTTCGAAGGGAAACAAGCATATAGGTACTGGGGATCTTCCCTGCCCCGGAATCCCTTCAGGGAAACAAGCATATAGGTACTTGGATTCTACCCTGCCCCAGAATCCCTTCAGAGAAACAAGCATATAGGTACTGGGGATCTACCCTGCCCCGGAATCCCTTCAGGGAAACAAGCATATAGGTACTCGGGATCTTCCCTGCCCCGGAATCCCTTCAGAGAAACAAGCATATAGGTACATGGATCCTACCCTGCCGCGGAATCCCTTCAGGGAAACAAGCATATAGGTACTTGGATTCTACCCCACCTCGGAATCCCTTCAGAGAAACAAGCATATAGGTACTGGGGATCTACCCTGCCTCGGAATCCCTTCAGAGAAACAAGCATATAGGTACTGGGGATCTACCCCACCTCGGAATCCCTTAAGAGAAACAAGCTTATAGGTACTGGGATTCTACCCTGCCCCGGAATCCCTTCAGGGAAACAAGCATATAGGTACTGGGAATCTACCCTGCCCCGGAATCCCTTCAGGGAAACAAGCATATAGGTACTGGGGATCTACCCCACCTCGGAATCCCTTCAAGGAAACAAGCATATAGGTACTGGGGATCTACCCCACCTCGGAATCCCTTCAGAGAAACAAGCATATAGGTACTGGGATTCTACCCTGCCTCGGAACCCCTTCAGGGAAACAAGCATATAGGTACTGGGAATCTACCCTGCCCCGGAATCCCTTCAGAGAAACAAGCATATAGGTACAGGGGATCTACCCCACCTCGGAATCCCTTCAGAGAAACAAGCATATAGGTACTGGTAATCTACCCTGCCTCGGAATCCCTTCAGAGAAACAAGCATATAGGTACTGGGGATCTACCCCACCTCGGAATCCCTTCAGAGAAACAAGCTTATAGGTACAGGGGATCTACCCTACCTCGGAATCCCTTCAGAGAAACAAGCATATAGGTACTGGTAATCTCCCCTGCCCCGGAATCCCTTCAGAGAAACAAGCATATAGGTACTGGTAATCTACCCTTTCCCGGAATCCCTTGAGAGAAACAAGCATATAGGTACTGGGGATCTACCCTGCCCCGGAATCCCTTCAGGGAAAAAAGCATATAGGTACTTGGATTCTACCCTGCCCCAGAATCCCTTCGAAGGGAAACAAGCATATAGGTACTGGGGATCTTCCCTGCCCCGGAATCCCTTCAGGGAAACAAGCATATAGGTACTTGGATTCTACCCTGCCCCAGAATCCCTTCAGAGAAACAAGCATATAGGTACTGGGGATCTACCCTGCCCCGGAATCCCTTCAGGGAAACAAGCATATAGGTACTCGGGATCTTCCCTGCCCCGGAATCCCTTCAGAGAAACAAGCATATAGGTACATGTATCCTACCCTGCCGCGGAATCCCTTCAGGGAAACAAGCATATAGGTACTTGGATTCTACCCTGCCCCAGAATCCCGTCAGAGAAACAAGCATATAGGTACTGGGGATCTACCCTTCCCCGGAATCCCTTCAGAGAAACAAGCATACAGGTACTGGGAATCTACCCTGCCCCGGAATCCCTTCAGGGAAAAAAGCATATAGGTACTTGGATTCTACCCTGCCCCGGAATCCCTTCAGAGAAACAAGCATACAGGTACTGGGAATCTACCCTGCCCCGGAATCCCTTCAGGGAAACAAGCATATAGGTACTGGGGATCTTCCCTGCCCCGGAATCCCTTCAGAGAAACAAGCATATAGGTACGTGGATTCTACCCTGCCCCGGAATCCCTTCAGAGAAACAAGCATATAGGTACTGGGGATCTTCCCTGCCCCAGAATCCCTTCAGAGAAACAGGCATATAGGTACGTGGATTCTACCCTGCCCCAGAATCCCTTCAGAGAAACAAGCATACAGGTACTGGGAATCTACCCTGCCTCGGAATCCCTTCAGGGAAACAAGTATATAGGTACTGGGGATCTACCCTGCCCCGGAATCCCTTCAGAGAAACAAGCATATAGGTACAGGGAATCTACCCTGCCCCGGAATCCCTTCAGAGAAACAGGCATATAGGTACGTGGATTCTACCCTGCCTCGGAATCCCTTCAGAGAAACAAGCATACAGGTACTGGGAATCTACCCTGCCTCGGAATCCCTTCAGAGAAACAAGCATATAGGTACTGGGGATCTACCCTGCCCCGGAATCCCTTCAGAGAAACAAGCATATAGGTACGTGGATTCTACCCTGCCCCGGAATCCCTTCAGAGAAACAAGCATATAGGTACTGGGGATCTACCCTGCCCCGGAATCCCTTCAGAGAAACAAGCATATAGGTACGTGGATTCTACCCTGCCCCGGAATCCCTTCAGAGAAACAAGCATATAGGTTCTGGGAATCTACCCTGTCCCGGAATCCCTTCAGAGAAACAAGCATATAGGTACAGGGGATCTACCCCACCTCGGAATCCCTTCAGAGAAACAAGCATATAGGTACTGGTAATCTACCCTGCCTCGGAATCCCTTCAGAGAAACAAGCATATAGGTACTGGGGATCTTCCCTGCCCCGGAATCCCTTCAGGGAAACAAGCATATAGGTACTGGGGATCTTCCCTGCCCCGGAATCCCTTCAGGGAAACAAGCATATAGGTACTGGGGATCTACCCTGCCCCAGAATCCCTAGACTTGCATAAGGGCAATAATTATTAGTTTAAATCATAAGTTCTAGATTATGTAAATAATAAGTACAAGTTGTCCCTATAAAAGACTGGAGTCCACATATCTAGACTTGTCTATTAGGAGGATAGAATCACTACACATCGATGGACTTTATTTTAGTACAGCCTTAGAGCAAGGCTACGGAATCCCCACAAGGAGAGGTGTGTTTCTGTGTCAAAGAGGTCTTACCAGGGTCTCGCTCGTGTCTGAGTGTCCGGAGGGTGTCATTAAGAAGATCTCTGGGTGCCGCGATTCTGGTCCATCCAGCGCCAGAATGTCACGGTGTCACACTACCGGATACGGTCGGTTGAGTCACTGGGACATGGTACAAATAGGAACAATTGAATAAACACGATGTTTATTAGTTTTCCCTATAAGATTTCTATAATATCAACACCCCAAAAAGTACAAGGTTCTCTCTCTGTAATCTGGCGTTCAGCTGTGTGAAGATGGGGGATCAGGCTTGAGGGTGGGGGGTGGGAGTGGGGGCTGGGGGGGCGGCTAGGTGGGAACTGGGAGGAATTTATCACGATACAGACACAGCCCACGTCTCCTGGCACGCGCACGTTGCTGTGAAACCCGTTAGACCCAGGGGGTCAAACTGCACGCGCGTCGTGCCATGAGGGGGCGTTGTGGGACGGTATGGAGTTACGACGTGTCTATACCTTCCAGATAACAACATCAGAAATTATTTTGGGGTTACTTTTTGAATGCGATATAGGCTGACGGAGAGTGGTCTTAATCCATTTATAGGAGGTGTTTTCAGAGAGTTGAAATTTCGCTGTCGTCTTGTCGGTGTGTTTATTTGTATATTTACACTACTGTTATCTTCATGCAATGTCTTGGTAATGCACTGGTTTTGAAAATAACAGTTCCGAGAATGGAGAAAATACCACATTCCTTTCTGAGTGTTTATAATCTTTCGTAGACAGCTCGGGCGTTGGTTCAGTAAACCGGTTTCAGTTTCAACACAGTCCAAACAACATCTCCACACAGCAATGAACACGAAGTTGTAAAGAGATGAAGACCACTTCCTCTAGTCCTGCACTAGTCCTGCACCATGGAAAAAAAATAATCTAGAAATGCATACAAAAGCATGTCTAGCCAGCTCAAGCTAGCTCTATTCCACAGTCTCTGAAATCAGCATAGGGAATATTATTTTATTTTTAGAGTCAAGAAGGATATTGTGTAATATAAGATTTCAGAGACTAAATGTTAGTCTAGTCCTGCACCATGACCGTGGAATATATATATTTCATTTAAAAAACTAATCTAGAAATGCATACAAAAGCAAGTCTAGCCAGCTCAAGCTAGCTCTATTCCACAGCATAGGGAATTTTTTATATTTTTAGATTCAAGAAGGATATTGTGTAATATAAGACTAAATGTTAGTCTACACTTCCTCCTAAGTGATTGGTTATGTATTACAAGGAAAGGGGATGCATCTGTCTGTCAAAGGGCGTTCTGATACTGTGACGTTGTGTTTCATTATTAGCATTACTATTTAATTCAATTTAAATGTTATAATGTGTACAATGTGTACAATGTGTTCAATGTGTTCTGTGCCGAGACTCTAGTAGGTGTATATACGCCAAAATTATTCTTATCTTTTTCAATAGTCCTGCACCTTGACTGTGGAATTTATATTTTTAAGGTATTTTTTTTACTAAAAGCCTAGGCAAGTCTAGATCAAACTAACCAAGTCTAGTTTGCTTGATTCCCCATATGAAAACAGCTGAAGAGCAAAGGTTCTTTCGAAGAAAAAATAATGTAATTATTTTAAAGAAACGTTTTCATTGACTAACTATTAGTCTACTTTATCAATGGAATCTGTTCACGTGGTTAATCCAGTACTGCTCCAAGCACGACATCATTGTGGTGAGAGCCGACTAAAATGAGGATCGGTGGATCACTATACATGACCTGTCTGAAGTGTGTCATCGTATTTCGGCAGTCGTAGTTCATGCTGTCAACCACTGGTTTGATTCGTTCACTTCCGATGATTTACAAGCTGCATCTGTGATATTGCTGATAGGGCATAAATGTTGCTCCCCCGTTTCATGTGACAGAGATACGAGAATAAAAACGATTTACCGTTATCATTTTTCACTGTTGCATGAAAGGATTATATCGGGCGCTGCCTTGTGTGTGTGACACTCGGGTTGTGAAAGCTTTCATGCCACTGACATTTCAAGAAATCTTTATTCTTTCGCGGCGTCCGCGGGCTTTGTCAACCGGAAGGTTATAAGAAGGTAATCATCGATTCCAGCGCTTTTTCCAGGTTTCTCTGCTGTAAAACTGTCAGTGTAGAATGTGCCGTGCAGTTACGGGCGGCACCCGTTATCGCCTGTCGGGCATGCCTTCAATGCTCTCTCGGCGTCTCAGAGCGACTACAGCAGCAGTAAACATGTCAGTATACGGTAATTGTGTTGCAGATAACAGCACCCTTGCTACAATTAAACACAATAATTAAGATCAAATCTCACCCGGCTGGGAGTGGGCATATCAAATCTGTATTTATATCCAGCGTTTTTATGCCACATATGGAAACATTTACAACGGGTTACAATTGCGAAATTCGATATCTCTCTGAAACTGACATTTTGACATTTAACTTTGAAATATGCATGCTTTTCCAGGGATTTGGGTGAGTGTGTATCTCGCCCAAGGCTGAATCATTGTCTGATTAGAAACATTGGACCACCGCCCCTCCCCGTCCAATAGTCAGCTCTCTGACAGACGTTACGCCTGAAATTTGAACACTGAGATTCTGGTTTAGATATTGGCGAGAAGTGTTAAGCTTGTTCAGTGGGAATGTGTTGGCCAGAGCCATTTCCTCGATGGCCAAACAATAACACGCCGTCCCATTCAAGCAAAAATGCATGCAATGATTTCCAAGTGCGCTGACATTTGCATTGTGCGTGGATGCGTCTCGCGCCAGGAACTCTGTGTGAGGGAATTATGAACACGTGCGATATGATAGCGTTTGAATGGCTGTATCCTCGATTATCCAGTGTGTTACATATCTCTATTTTATTATGATCAATACTGGGATCCGTTCGCCAACTTAGATTATATTTGGGGCCGAAAATAACCGTCCAATACAAATGCCCACACGAGCGAGAAAAATTCTGAGCAAAATTCGTAATGAGAGAGAAGGAGATGTGACGTCACTTCCGACACGCCGATGGGGTCATGGGTATTTGCCATAATCAAATGGAGATGAAATGCACTGGGGAATGGAGGATTGACTTACTGAAGCTTGAATTTCGTAAAGATAATTATGAATACAACAAACCAACAATAACGACGGTGATGAAAATGGTATTTTGTTATCAAATTATTATCGTCGTTGTTATTGTACCATTAATGTAATGTAGCGTACAATTATAAGTGTAGTTTCATTTATTATTATTATTATCATTATTATTTTTTAACTATTTTAACTGAATTAATTTTTACTTTTTTTCTGTGTTATTCAATAGCTACAAATATCATTCGTGTGTTGTAATGACGGTCATTATTATCATAATTGTTATCATTATATCTATTGCCAGTATTATCATTAGGATCTGTGTTGTGTTTGTTACAGCGACAGATGGGGTCCTGCGTGTAGAATCATGGCGTTCATTCTTTCGGGGTATCTTTTTCGATATTTTGGACCCCTCGCTTCTAATAAACATCCGCCCTTGTCATTCATCAGCAGCGTTGTATACCTATGATCCCCGATATTAAGTTCTATATTAGGTGAAATAGCACGAATTCTATAAAATTACTCTCGAATATTAAGGGTCTCTCGAGTCTCTTAGTTTGCGAGAGCTGAGAAGGGGGTGACAGTGGAATGGTAGTCAGTGTTTGCTTACTGTATACTCTGGGGTGTGAAAGAGAGACAAAACTAAAGTCCCGTTCGCCTGGACGCATCTGCTCCCCGCCTAGACTGCACAAGTCTCTAAGGCATTAATTATAGTTTAAATCATAATTTCTAGATTTTGAAAATAATAAGAACCAGTTGTCCCTATAAGAGACTGGAGTTATGTGTACTGTCCACATATCTAGACTTGCCTATAAGGAAGATAGAATTACAACACATCCATGGACTTTTCTCTCAATGGAGCCCCCCCCCCCCCGCCCGCCCGCCCGCCACAAGTCATTGTGTGAGGTCCTGTATCCTGACAACGGGCGGGACATAATTTCATTTAGTGTGAACGCACGGAAAAGGAATTTTTGAATTCCCCACTTACTCCGTGTCGCCCTAGTGATCCCCTAGTGATTCGGTATGTTATTTTACCGCATTCATGATTATTTTGTAATGTGAGTACGGTTGATTTCTGCGTGTATTGACTGCTGTCAGATCATTGAAACATTGTTTGTTGTTTAACGCTGCATTCAGCAATATTCCAGCTGTATAACGGTCTGTAATTAATCGAGTCTGGACCAGACAATCCAGTGATTGATATCATGAGCATCGATCCACGCATTTGGGATACGAGGAAATGCATCAACCAAGTCGGCAAGTCTGACCACCCGATCCCGTTAGTCGGATTGCATTGTCGCCACTTATGGCAAGCATGGGTTGCCGAAGACCTATTCTGACTCGGATCCTGAAACATTGATGTGTCCGCCTTGTTTAATAGAGCACATGACCATGTAACTAATATTCAATACTAACGAACTCGTAGATGAGGACTCGTCAGTAGAGAATATTTGTAACATGGTCCGGTAGTTTAGGTGTATCTGAATATCGCGAAACCTCGTTATTCAGGACGGGCCGTTCAAGTGAAATCGTCATTAATAAATTACGGGATACATCAGGGGTATGAATGATGCAACCAAGTAAAGTCACTTTGTGTATATATTCAAAATAAAAAATGTAAAACCAGATTGGTGTGAGGTAGGAAAATACATTTATACGAGGAACCGTACAAGGTATTGAGCCAAAATGCTGTGGAGAGAATACTTTGTGGTTGTAGTCATCTCAGTTATCGGTACATAGGAAAAGTCCACCAATGTTCTCCGTTGGAATCGATAGCGGCCTGACATCTCCTGCCCATGGAAGAGACGAGTATGCGAATCACAGTCTGTCCCACTCGGCCTGCATCGCAAAAGCCAACTGCAGCAACGTCTGGGGTTGTGGTTGACATCGGCGTAGCCGTCTATCCAATTCATCCCACAGGTGCTCTATCGGGTTCAAATCCGGGGATCTGGGGGCCAGGGGAGAACATCAACGTTGTTGTGTAGACATACTCTTGTGATCCGTGCTGTATGCGGTCGAGCGTTGTCCTGCTGGAATACACCGTTGCTGTTGGCTGCAATTTGGAGGACGTGTGGTAGGAGAATTTCGCTGATGTATCGTTGAGCCGTAAGATTCCTCTGGATATTGACCAAACCTGTCCTGCCATGATGAGAGATAGCCGCCCACATCATAACGCTACCCCCACCAAATCTGTCCACTTCCTGTACGCAGTTTCCGGCGTAACGTTCTCCCGGACGTCTGGAGACCGATGCTCTTCCATCCCCTCGACGGAGGAGAAATCTTGATTGGTCGCTGAACCAGACATCTCTCCATCGCAATTGAGGCCATACCCTGTGTTAACGAAACCAATGCAGTCGTTGTTGACGATGCTGTCGACTCAATATGACGCGTCGAACAGGACGTCTTGCTCGTAGACCTGCTGCTCTTAAACGGTTTCGTACGGTCTGGTCGGAGATTCTGCGCAGTCCGGGTATTTGGGATGCGGTTGAGGTGGCTGTGGTGGTCCTTTCACGTAGGTGGCGCAGTCGGATGTGGCGATCTTGGGCGATCAAGTGTTGACCCATGCAGTTGAAACCGATCCCATAGCCTTGTGATGGTGCTGGGCGCTACATTGAAAACCCTGGCTACAGCTGATCGGGATTCCCCTGCCTGCAAGCGGCCTATGATGTTGTTTCTTTGCACTTCAGTTAACCTTGGCATGTTGTTGAGCTGTCACTGTTCGATTGACGCAGATGCCAGGCAATCAAAAACCCTGCACTTTAATACCGTTTATGGTGCTGCACGTGCAGCTCCGTGTCCTTTTGTTAATGCACTGGGTGCGTTTTTCCGAATCGTACGTGTTTCCCGACTAATGGTTTGCATGTCCTTGTTGTGATCATTTTGATCCAGGAAATTTGTCACTGGCACTAAAACACATAAAACCTCTTCATGTTGCATCTCTTGGTCCGCTAATTTTGCTTTAATGGCCAAATATATTTCTATTTTGGAAGAGTATATATGATAACAGTCCTGTAACCGTCTTACTCCGGGAGTTGGGGTTCCCGGAATAACAGCTATTTCATTGTGTACGGGTGGGGTGAGGTGAAATTTAGTATAACGTCACGTCCAAGGCTATTGCACTTATATAGCGACGTGCATGCACGTGTGTCGGGGGTGCTTGTACTCGTCCGGACTGATGCCGATGTTATAGTGCTAGCCACTTGAGATACCATGCCGCAGTTTAGCATGAACACCCCACTCAGACCCTCTGAGCCGACCAGCCCGCCAATGCCAAGCGCCAGGCAAGGTAACAACAAGTACCATCTTTCACCGTCTTTTTGTATGACGCGGTCGGGGATCGAAGCCCGGACCTTCCGCTCTCCAGTTGCGGTCCATTGTGTACAGATACACAAGTTATTGTTTAGGAGTTTCGAGAAAAACATTTGATGACCATGACGCCATTGGGCAATCTATAGATTTGTTCAAAGGATGACGACTCGGTGAGTGTGCGAGTGAGTGAGTGAGTGAGTGATGATTTCACTACTTCCATCAAACCTACAGTTTTACGTAAGGAATGAGATCAGCATCATACGCATCTTCCCGTGGCAAGAGTTAACTGACATTTAATAGTCAGTTAACTCACTTGCCTCGGGAAGATGCATAATACGTGACGTCACGTTGCACAAATAAATAATTCAATTGTTATTATTATTTTGCAAATCAGTAACTCATAAAAAAAAGTCAAAACTCGTTGTGTCGAACACGTGGGGACATGGAAAAAAGTTTGAGTTATTCAGGGTTTCGAGAAAAGTGAATTTCCGAAAACTAAACATGATATTATGGGAGGTAATTAGGTACTCTAGCCATCTTGGGTTGTACACTATGTTTCAGCTTCGACATCCATTGTGATAAAACACATGGGTCACGTCATATTGGTTTTTAATAATTTAGTCATTCACATGTAACATTCAATATAATTCATTTTGATACGTCGTAACAGATTCAAACAGGCTCCGTAATTCACTGTGCAGAGTTACGTCCCTTGGGCACGCCAGAAACCTATGATTGTGGGTTCGAATCCCGGCCCCGATTATGTTTCTAGGTTTGTCAGCACCATACCCGTGCTCGTGGGTTCCACCGAAGTGGTAAACGTCTGAGACCTGCATCACTTCGGGCTTTCCTCCCACATTAAGCTGACACGCCGTGATACAACTGGAATACTATTAAAAGCGGCGTTAAACCCGAGTCACTCACTCACTCAAACAGATCGCCATTTTGAAAAAGGCTTAAAACGATGTAACGGTTATATCAACTAGGAATATTCGGAATACATTTGGCTTCATCCAGTTAGCTGTATCCTACTTGTAATCTATCACCTGTTGTCGTTTATGTTAATCTGCTGCTTATCACAACATGTCATGCATCATATAAACCCCACATCACTTGCTTGTTGTCACTCCAGCTCGATAAGGATACATCAAACGTCGCCATATGCTGTAAACCAGAAGTTGTTATCCATACATCTGTACGTTTTCTTATCCATTAACTAGGGCTGGGACGAGTCCACATTTACTACCCGGGTGGGTGTCCACATTTTCTACCCGGGTACCCACCCACCCTATTACCCGACCCTACCCGGGTACTCACTGAAGGTCCTAGGTCTCAAAATGTCTGATTGGGAACATTTTTAGCATAGCCCTGCCCAAAACTTATTTAGATACACGTATCAAACAATCTTGTCATTCAAACACTGAGGCTGAATTAAGTTATATCTTCATACAACCATATGAAAAATCAGAAGGAATGGGTGCATAGTCATAAATAAGTGTGAACATTAGCGACTTGTTGTGTTACCATAGAGTTCTAGATATTTTTTGTCATTAAACAATATATCACGTGACTAACCACGGGTCCGGGTAGTCCTGGATGTACCCGGGTTCTTCTCAGTACCCACCCGACCCGGGTACCCGAGTTACCCGTCCCAGTCCCCAGCCCTACCATCGGCAATTGAAAAAATGTTTGAAAACTACAGACCCCCCCCCCCCCCCACCCCCCCAAACCCAAACCCCACCCCCACCACCCCCCATCTGTCTAATGAGAGCGACGCTTGAGGCTGGGTCCGATACTTGAAGTGTTGACAGCTCTATCAGCCATTATTGTATATACACACCAGAAATCAATTCAGATCCCACGGGTCACAGAATATATGGTCATATCGTCCAATCAGATCTGTCTTTGCAGGACTGTCCAACTGGGCTTACGTCACGTGACTGTTGACGCAACACCAACAACGAATAACAATGGCGGTCGCCATGATAACTGGTGACGTCGACGCCACATCTAGCGTGTATTGAAACATGGAAAATGTGTAAATTGAAGATGAAAACATGAATATTCGTACTGTAAGTGATATGAAGTTTGTATTTCACCGTGTCCTGTGAAGATCCGGGTTAGAACAGGTCTTCAGCGGCCCATGCTTGTCGTAAGAGGCGACTAAGGGGATCGGGTGGTCAGGCTCGCTGACTTGGTTGATGCATGTCATCGTATCCCAACTGCGTAGATCGATGCTCATGATGTCAATCACTGTACTACCTGGCCCAGACACGATTATTTGCAAACTGTCGTCTTATAGCTGGAATACTGGAGAGTGGAACGTTAAAAGAAAATTTCCCGAGTTTCCCTGAGAGGGCTGTTGCACAAACATCACACCCAGACCTCCACCCCACCAAGGAGTCGTCTGTTTTGGTCTCCTATTGTTTCACTGGTCTGCCGTGGTGATATTGTCGGCGCCAACAACGATTCATTGCAAAGACGGAATATATGTGAATTCAAAAAATATTTCATGTGTTCGTGCAATAAAATCTGCATCAACTCCCTAGACCTTAACCATAGCAAAAGTGTATTCCATTGTGTATGTCAGTGTTTATAACTTTTCATAATAGCTAATCCTGTTCATGTTTTGTACGCTGCCCCTAGACTAACATTTAGTCTCTGAAATCTTATATTACACAATATCCGTCTTGACTCTAAAAATAAAAAAAAATTCCCTATGCTGATTTCAGAATAGAGCTAGTTTGAGCTGGCTAGACTTGCTTTTGTATGCATTTCTAGATTATTATTTTTCATAAAATAAACATATTCCACGGTCATGGCGCAGGACTACGCTGCCCCCTGTTGGTGATTATGTACAATAAAGTTTCTTCTTCTGTGGTATTTTAAGTAAGTATTTCCAACTTGGCGCACACGATACATGTCGTTAAGTCTAGAGACATTGAACATCGTGTGTCAAGTGAGTATTTCCCCGGACCTAAGTAAAACAATATGTTGATTAGGTCCGTGAGATATCCTAACTGACAGGTCACGAAGACATATATTTTTTGCTTCAAACATTCCATTACGGAACAGAGGCAATTTTGTAATGGTGCATACATACAATCAGTTAACATAAGTGAGTGAGTGAGTAAGTATGGTTTTACGCAGCTTTTAGCAATATTCCAGCAATACCACACAGTTTGCCCATGTGGGGAATCGAACCCGGATCTTTGGCGCGACGAGCAAACGCTTTAACTACGAGGCCACCCCACCGCTCCAGTTAACATAAACATACATGTAGCACTTAGAGCATATTTAAAGAAGTTATATAACATATGTATATTCAATATACATGTAGGCGGTGGTACAATCAGACCTCGCCTGTCACAGATGGATGTCATCGGTCCTCTCCAGAACTGGCCTAATGTCCTATGTTTATGCAACATTTGTACATAGCTCCATCTCAAGACAGAAACAACATCAGTGTGATTCATGACTCCACTGCATCGTGCGTCACCAGAACAAACCGACGTTATACTTGCGCCCTCGCCATCAACAAGCCATTTAACAAACTGGCCGATGTCTCGTGGTTCATCTAGCTGTCACACCCAATTAGCGCCCAGCGGTGTTGACGTGGCCATTATGGGGGCCAGACAACGCAAGGGCGTGTGTACAACGTTATACGCACCCCCAGAGCGTTACAGCATATAGAGTACCGGCTAACGTCACAGTGAATTACACACCCATTAACGGCGTGTGTTATGTAAAGGATTAAGGCTTAGGTAATGGCATAGCCACACACTCTTAGCTCTGTGGCGTAACGCGTTTGTTGGAGAATGGAATTAGGTAAATAATAAATCCATAGACAAGTTCGTAGACATGGACGAAGGGACATAAGTAAGATTGATACTCGGAATGTTCAACACAATTATGCCATGAATCCCTTGGTTTAGCGCGGCTTTCTGCGGGACCCTTGCAGGGACTGACGAAAGCAACATGGCGGTGCAACTATGTGACGTTAAGAAATCCCCTTTTTTTGCCGTTGTGTATATAGGTGTGGGGACATGATATTATTACATATATCAACCCGACACCAAACACCATTCTGCTGAAGACAAACTGCTGTTCAATAGAAAATATACACCTATGTTGGGTGCTGGCTGAAATTGAAATCAACAAGAAATGGTTATTCGATGGTGTTATTTGATACGGGTATCATAGGCGATATCACACACATGATATCAAGAGTACCTCACAACAGGACATCCTAGCAATGTTTTGATACAGTTTGTAATTATTCGGAGAATCTAATTTTCACGCGTGTGCTTACCTTTGCCGACAATTTAGAGCGTCCCGTGCTGACTTACAGGAAGGGTCAGATGTACCAATAACATGTTCCTGTGATTGACAAGCTTTGGTTGCGGTGCATTGGGAAAAAGCGCGGCTTGAGATTTTAAAAATAGTGGTAAAAAATATTTTGTCTAAGGTTTTACGCACAAAACCAATTCTTCTCTGGACATTCTGAAAAAAATGGTTCGGTACCCATTTCGGAGAAAAAATGTCTTGCAGTGGCAGCAAAATATTTTGTTTCTAACCAAAATTCCAGACGAATTGTCAGGCTTCTAACCTTCATCCTTAATTTTGCCAAAGAATCTTGATTTTGTTTTTTTTAAGACAGACATTATTCGCATCATATGTCTCCGTGGGGTGACCTTTGCACCCTGTGGTATGTCACAAATCTTCAATGTTCGCGAGACATTTAGCCACACAGTCAAACATTGCAGTTTAAACATGTGCCAGTTTAGAAACATGAGCCCTCCGCCTCACCAGCAATTAGTTCAACCCAGTTTTCTAAAACAAAGATGGGGGTCTTGGAGGTTGAGATAAGTTTAGACAGAACAAAGGGTTCACCCATCAGTTTAATCTCGCCCGGATAGTCGTGCATGGCGAGTACGTGTTATTTATCCCGAAACTTCGTCCACTTGACAGTAGGTGTTGTCAGGAATTCCTTCCTCCATTCTCTAGACCACCTCCTCCCCAACCCCCAACCCCACCCCCACCCCCGACCTGTCCGCGGGCGTCACCCAGACCAGCCATTAGCTGTAACGTATACAGAGTCGGGGCCTGACAGATAAATGGCATCGGATTGGACGTGGATATTGATATTTCATCGCAAGCAGCAGCCACATACGACGCTTGGTTTTATACCCTTGACGTTTTAAAGAAATCCCCATGCTGTTCTGCCGCGCTGAATTGATGTACGATAAAAAACAAATTGGATTCAATAACCCGATAACTGGTTCATTACATTTCTTGCCCAAACTGAAATAGACGACGCCTGTTGATTTTTTATAGAGTTGTTTCACAAAGAAATTCTCTACACTGCGAGTTTGTGGGTTAATTTTTCTTGTAAGTCTGTCAATTACAACATGCTTCCAGACTCACCTCCAGGTTCCCTTTCTTCACCACGCACGATGTTTGATATCGATGTGCGCATGTGCAGTGTGTTTGTGTTAAAGGGGCGCGGTGATCCACGTTTGTTAAAGGGGGGCTGCACTGCAGTGTCCAATTGCTGGTCTCGACTCCCTTAAGGGGAAACAGGACGGGCAAATTGGCAGTCGGATCCAAGTCGTGAAAAAACACTTCGTTAGTCTTCTAACTCTTTTTATGACATATCTGTTGTGGTTAATGATTACTTTCACAAATGTAAAGCCTAGATTCCACCCATGGAACAAACAACGGAGTCTTGACTTGTCTATAGAACAAGCCCCAGATCTAGGAGCACAGTCCCTTTAACGGAATCAGTAGCTAACACGGGCTGTGGGCGTATTGTGGATGTATTGGGATGCATTATAGGTCTATTGTGGATGTATTGTTGATGTATTGTGGGCGTATTGTGATGTATTGTGTGTATGTTTGTGGATGTATTGTGGATGTATTGTGGGTGTATTGTGGATGGGAATACCTACCCTGCTGTCACTTGACACAGACAGGGTTAGGCTTGTACCTGCAGCCAGGACAATGTTTGCCAAAAACCGAAGAAGCCATCTACTTTTGACTTAGGAACCGTTTGTCATTGTGGCCTTGACCTTCAAATATCACCAATCACAATCTTGGGATTTTTAGTTGTGCAAAACACACAAGGAGTGTTTTGTCTTCAGTGACCATCCATTGTGTCCATTTCTTGGGTGACCTTGTTGCTTCTAATTTCATTGTTGCGCCTTTGACTGGCATTTCGAAGTTGTGAGACCATGAATCATGAAGCTGTAGTGGATACCAACTTGTTGTCATGAGGTGTCTGTGCTACTTCTTGCCCCTTTAGCTGGGAATGTGAATGATTATATACACCAGAGACCTTGTCATTGTACCCGCGGGGCTCGAAACATGTCTTTCGCCAAACTTGTCCCGCAGGGCAAGGAGATACTGTTTTGTACTCATCCTGCAATATTTGACCTGTTAAATTTAATAAAGTTTTATGGTCTTAGCCATTATTCCCGGCAGACAGTACAAAGTATGTTCTGCCATCTACCTTCATCTCCGCCCTTTCTACTTGCTCAAACATGAGTCTTGAACAGTTCAGTTTTTTCTTAGTCATATTGTTTTTTAGAAGTTTTGCTGTTTTCGGCCTGTTTGTAAATTAAATCATTTTTTTTGGTCGTCAACACCACTATCCCCGATCAAAAAGTTCCGTATGTCATCAATTTCCCTCACAAAATCACCTCATTTGGCGAAAACGGCTACTATGTGACGGGCGAAAACGGCTACTATGTGACGGGCGAAAACGGCTACTATATGACGGGCGAAAACGGCACCTGTTTTTAATAACGATAAGAACGATTTACGTAGTAGTGTATATGCTTTATTTACATGCTTTATTATGTTATGTTGTGTGCGATTTAGTTGATTGTCATTGTCTTGTCTTCCAGTTATTCTCAGTTGTAACATATTGTCATCTTCTCCACATCCTTGTGTGTGGCTGTTTGTACTAGTCCGGACTGATGCCGATTTATAGTGCTAGCCCACTGAGATAACATGCCGCAGTTTAACATGAATACCCCACTCAGGCACAGTATACTGACTCCGAGCCGACCAGTCCTTGTTTTAACCCCTTAATGCCGAGCGCCAGACAGGGTAACAACAAGTACCATCTTTTAACGTCTTTTGGTATGACGTGGCCGGGGATCGAACCCCGGACCTTCCGCTCTCCGGGCGGACGCTCTACCACTAGACCACGGAGGCGGTCGTGTGTGAAGAGTGAAAGCTCTACCCATAAGTCTACCCCACCACAAACACCAGCAAGAACTACAGTCAGAGGTGAAATGGGTTGAACAGGGCATTCCAAGATTACAGCATTTATGTAGCAATGTGCATGCATGTGTGTGTGTGCCTGTGGCTGCTTGTACTAGTCGAGACTGATGCCAATTTTATAGTGCTAGCACACTTCGATACCATGCCACAGTTTAACAAAAATACCCTACTCAGAAACAGTATAATGACTCCGAGCCGACCAGTCTTTGTTGTCACCCCTCAATGCCGAGCAACAGGCAGGGTAACAAGTACCATATTTTTACGTCTCTAGGTATGATGCAGCCGGGATCGAACCCACGACCTTCCTCTCTCCAAGCAGATGCTCAATCCACTAGAACACAGAGACAGTCAGTTAAGTTGATAATTGCTGTTTGATGAGATTCCAGCAGGATTGTGGGCCAGCAATAAAGAGTTGCCGGGGCTCTGGCCTGCTGCCATCCCTTCCAGTTGAGATATCAGAAGGGGAGCACAGGGGCACGGGTGGCCAAGTCGTCTAAGGCTCTGCAATTCACTGTGCAGTTTCATCCCTTGTACATGCCAGAAACCTATGATTGTGGGTTAAAATCCCGGTTCGACCCGATTATGTTTCTAGGTTTGTCAGCACCATACCGGAAATTCTGGGTTTCACCAAGTAGTAAACGTCTCAGACTGCATCACTTCAGGTTTTCCTCCCACATCAAGCTGATTGTGATATAACTGGAATACTGTCAAAAGGCGTTAAACCCAACTCACTCACTCACTCACTCATGCGAAGGAAACACAAACACATGGTCATGTTTTACATAATGTGTTTATTGAATCGGGCTAGATGGTACACTGACAAGACAGGTTTATATTTACGTATCGGTACAGTAATGACAAATCTTCACGTGAGGGATCACCTCCCTCCGTCATTCATTTCCAGCACACGCTTTGTACAACATCGTAACCGCATCCACACCGCAGCAGCAGCAGCAGACAATGTTCTACGTCTCTTGAAGCTAGCTACACATAACACCTTCCTCACAACTGGTGCGCTCAGAGGAAATATACCTCACACTTCTAATCCTTGAATTATTTATGGTCAATTCCTCAAATAAGGACCAGGTTCATCTAATCTGCTGTTTGAGAGTGCTGGTACATTGGTGGTACATTGCTCCATTATTCAGATATTTACCTGTTTGTTTCTATGGATGAGCAGGAGAGATACCATTACATCCATCAATTTCATCTTCAGATCTTAATTGTATGTTTACAGATGTATAATATTAGATGAAATTAAACACTAAAGTCATTTCGTGAAGAAGAGTAATAGGTATAAAGCTTAAATTTCATAGAACACTTTGGAGGTAGGATGACTTTGCAGGAACAAAACAACAAATGCTTTAATTGTTTACATATGAACGAATGTTTCGTATCTAATTATTTTTCTTATTAATCTAAACTGAAAGTCAACAAATGTATTTTAATCAGCCTCTCTCTTTAATTTGTGTTCTGAGGTTGGAAAATCCTGACACAGGAAACTAAAGAAGTGTTTCACATTCCCTCTGAGCACCTGTTGTCGAGGGTTTCTATTCTTTTGGCAGTCACTGAATCTGTTCATAACCAGAGGCACACTAATATGTACATCCAACATAAAGCTACAGGTATAGGACTTTTCAAGTCAGGTAGAAAATGATAAATGATATATCACTTGAGAAAGGTACGGGTATGTGGAAGAGAGACCCTACAGCACGACCATGTTACAAGGCGTATCCGGTCATCTTGCAACAAGAGCACACACACATTCCTCACACATATCAACAGTCTTAAATTTACAACATCAACACCATTAGCATTGACTGGGAGATTTACATACTACACGTAGTGGTGGGGTAGATGTTTCCTTGGTCAAATGTACCAAATCACATTTAAAAAATAAAAATCATGAATGACTGGATGGTTCCGATTCTAATCGAGAACTCAAACCTGCATTAAAATGACTGATCCGATACTATCATACACCTGCATTTGCTCAAGTTTAGGATTTGACGTCCATTGTCGGGTGTTTGTGGACTGGTCATGCACTGATACAAGGCCTGTCCTCAACGCTGACACCTATATACACACAAGGCGGAACTGGCCTAGCAAAATAAAATAACTATGCCAACTCATAAATGCTGGGTTTATTAGTTCAAAAGAAACAAATGCTGAAGCCACCTTGCATTCAACACAAAAGTCAAATAAATTATATTAAATCTCCCAAGTTTGATAAAATATTTTGGGAAAAAAATCTTACCTGTCATTTTGCGTTAATATTTGCGTTACTATGGATACCACCACATGAGCACATTATGCTTGTATTATTTGCGCATGTTAGCATACCTGAGTGAACAAAATCTCAATGTTGAGTCTCACACCCGACCTTCCACCAAGTACAGTGACCTTGAGGAGGGGAAGATGGGAGAATCAAGACTTGTGTGAAAAAGCTAAGCTAAAGACAGCTAAATGACACTATGTTTATGATCAAGTCAGTAGATATATTGGCACAATATTGCAACATTCATCAGTTATGAAATAAATACAGGCACATACAGACACTGATGAAATCGATTAATAAACTAGACATGATTTTAAAAATTACACTAAACACTGTGCCATGTCTGACAATAAACAGTGAAGGGACCCCTATCAGTCAAGTTGGACTGATCATGTAACTGACGGATCAGTCCACCCTCCAGACAGGGGGTGTAGCAGGTAGCATCTATACAGTCTGCATACTATATAAGCATAAACAAGGTACATTCACAATGTCTAATGATTCTATGTACATGAACCTGCACCAACTGAAATCAATGACAGCCTTGGCGGCTGGTGACAACATGTTATTGTTCTGTACCTGACATAATCTGTCATCTTATTATGCAGGCAAGCCTTGACCTAATTGGCGAAATAGCACAAATAAAATAAATCACAATTTTATTAAATTACTACAATATATTTCACATGAAAGCATTTTTCCAGCTCTTTCTAACAAATGGTCACATGATATGGTCACATGATTTCAAAGGTCATGTACCGCCATAAAAGGTCAAGGCTTCTACAACAGAATATTTTCTATAGTGCTGCTAGCAGCTGCCATCTACGCTGAAGCAGAGTAGGAGCAGATAATACAGACATATTGCAGACTAAATGCTTGCATTGGTAAACATAACTCAACCTACCACTGGATTTCATACCCCATCTGATTGTTGGACACAATGTCACTAAGCTCGCAAGCTTCCATTGAACCATGATTTAGATTGTACCTTTTGCTTCTTGACTTGGTGGCAGAACACCACCAGTGATCATGACAATGAGCTTTTTCCGATTCCATGTCAGCAGTATCAAATATCAGTTTTATCAAAATAATCTGTCATAACAACAAATATAATTAGAAAACATTCTAAAAAAAACAACGTTAAAATCCTTTTGAAGCTAAAACCTACAATAAGAATACTTCATTGGGTGAATGAGGTGGCCAGTTCTGCCATCCAAGTAGTTAATGAGAAATCCCCTCCCACCTCCCCGCTACAGGTTGAGTATTATAACAATCTCCTGAGATGACTAAAACAACACTGACATTACACATAGCTGACCTCAGTCAGGTGCTCGAGTCTACCATCATCAGTCAGTCACTGCTGGTATCCACACATCTTCCTCCACGCAGATATGCAACAACTTTGGAAGCCACATTCCCAGTCCAGCGACACCCAGCTTTAACCTTGAAGTCACTGTCTCCTCATAAGGCATAAATGGCATTATCAATAATGCATGCAGATTTAGTGTCCCACCACAAGTAAAGCACTGATATTTCAAGTTGCTAGGGTACAAATTTCATCCCCAAGATTTCTCTTTCAGCTGTTACACTGGTATGTGCAATATTTCAAACAATGCTGTACAATTGAAATTTGTCAGGATTCACATCGGGATCCTGACGAGAAGAATCAAGAAACGGCTCCACGACCCCAAAGTCTGTTCAAGGCAATGCATAGTTCTTAAACAATAACAATCCCCAACAAATTCGCACCTCCTTTGTTATTTCTCAAACTTCCTACAACGCCTCTCGGAGATGAGGGAGAGCTTATGGTGGGATGGAGGGAGGCTGGCTGCGGTACGCAGGCTGGGGAACGTGTGGGCGGGGCTGCTTGTTGCCACTGGATGCGGTGACGGGTGGTGGCGGCTGGTACAGCGGCGATGTGACATTCGTGTCCTCTATATGGTCATCGTGATCAAACTGAGGTTGTTTATGATTCACAGGAGGGGTGGAGCCTTGACTGTCCCCTCTCTGATACTCCGGAGGAGGGCAGGGGGGCTGCCCTTCCATTAACAAAGGCTTGCTACTATCTGTAGGCTTTTCATCAAGTTCATCCTGGAATATTACGGGCACTCCCTTGTTTACGAATGTGTTCTGGTCCTCAAGGTTCATCTTCCCCTTCCTCTTCTTCCTGTACAGGATGCAGGCGATGAGGAGGGCCAGCAGCAAGATGGCCACAATCACGACAGCCGGCACCACGGTCGTGATCCAGATATCGTCCGATGGCCCACCACCAGCAGATCCTGTCCTCACGCCCTCAGTCGAGGTTGGAACAGGTTCCGGGGTAACTGGTGGGTCTTCATCCTCTGTTGTCTCGTCGGTTGTGTCAGTCCCATCAGGTGATGATGGTTCATCTGTGTCGTCTTTGGTGACTGCCAGGACAGGGAAGTTGGGGTCATTTTCACAAGCTCCAAGCGGAACCACTCCGACGCCCTTCAAGTTAAAAGGTTTCATGCCCCTTGTTGCTTCTTTGCTCAGAGTCCCATCCTCCTGAACAAACTTGGACATCATCATCTTTATCTGATCGACGGGACAATCTGGGGAGGCAAGATTTGTGTTGGTCCAAGACACTACTGTTGAACCTTTAGTGACTCGGTTCATTTTGAAATTTTTCGCATTTCGCTCACCGTTCAGCTTGGCTACTTTATTCATAAAGCTGATCTTGTTTTCAGTACTGCTAGAAAACTTCTCGAAATCATAGTCAAGAGTCATACTGACTTCGTGGTTGAGTTGACCTGTTGCTGACCTTGGGTCTGGTATAATGGTGATGTTGAAGGTGTTCTTGGCAACAGTGTCTGCTTCATCTGCATTAAAACCAATCATGTTAAACGTGTGTTTACCGACATTCGCCTCCATTGGTAATCCCTGGATCAGCTGCTTCCTGGAGTCAAACTTGATCCAGTAGTCAGGAGGAAGCACAGTTGTGATGTTGGCCATGAGAATGAGTCTCAGCTTTCTCGTATTTCCAACTCTGCAGTCATAGAACGTATTATCAGGAATCTTGTACCGGATGATTTCTCCTACAGTAAACAGCATGTTCTTGATTGGCTCCTTGACGACAGGCACTAGGTCTTTGCATGCTCCAGATTCTGGTTTTCTTGTTGGAGCATTGGTAGGCATTGGCATTGACTTTGAAGGCATCACATCCGTCATCACGTAAGTCTTGGTTGGCAAAACTTGTGTCTTGGTCATTGGTTTCTCATCTGGCATGACAACGGAAGGTTTCATGCCACCTGGCACCTTTGTGGACATCACGGGCGTTCCTCCTTGCCCTGGGGTGGCCGTCTTCTCCATTGGTGCCATTGTCTTGGTTGGCTGGATACCGAATGATGGCGAGTAAAGTTTTGGCACAGGTCGTGTCATGGCTTCCTGATCTGCGCCAGTAGCTCGGATCGTGTCAGTTGGACCTCTGATGGGCAGGGTGGGCGTGACGGCGGGGGTAGCAGTGGGTCGTACAGCCTGTCTCTTCCGCCTCTTGTGTTCCTGGAACCTGCTGTTTGTGACGTGCCAGACATGGACTGGGTAGCCAATAGCGTTGGCCATGACACCATTGCTCGAGTCAGTCTCCACCTGTTGGAGGGCCTGCATATGGTCCTGTTGTACCCTGCCACACCCGACCAGCCACGACACGAAGGATCCTGGCGTCTGTAGAGTCTTGGCATCACCTGCACCAGACACAAGAGCTGAGGCATCTGTCAATGGCTTCAGGCCAACCTGGTTGATTTTCACCATATCCTCAGCGAGGTTCAGATGAGATACAAATTTCGTGAGGAAGTCAAGTCTTTCCTGTGCACCCAGATTATCGATATCAACATCAACCACAATGCTCACAGCCGTCTCTGGCTCGGATCTTTTACAACGCACAGTTTTAGGACCGCCTTCTTTGAATTGCAGAGTTGAACCTGTTGCTGGTCCAGCATCCTCATTCACAAAGATGGAGAATATGTCCTTGGCTTGGTCACCATTGTGTCCGACAGCAACCACCTCGACGTAGTACTGTCCCAGGTCACTGGATGTCGGCATCCCCTGGAGGAGCTGCTTCGTGGGAGAGAACACCAGCCACCGAGGCAGCGCGTCCTTGCCAGCCTCTGTCACCTGCAACACAACAGAAGACTTATAGATAATAATAATAATAATAATAATGATGATGTGCATTTATAATGGGCCAAATTCCAATCACCAAGTAAATGTTCATAAATCACACCCATCAATGGATCAGTGTGCACTCGATTTTCATTCTTAGCTCCCTGGAGAGTATACAACCCAAGGTGCCTGTGAGGCGCGAGCAGGTTAACAGCCACATTACCATCTCATCCTACCAGGTACCCATTCACTGCAGGTGAACAGAAGTGACTTGCCCCAGGGGAGACACCACATGTGCAGCATGTGCTTCAGTGTGGGGCAGGACCGAAGCCCTAGAAACTCAGGGATGAAACTGCTGAACTAATATGGCTTGCAACATTGTACAACATTCTAGCTTTGTATATTTCTTCAGTCATAAGGGTGTTTAACAGACAGCAATGATGTCCCAGTTGTGCAAACCAGTGATATATTTACTGTGCAGAGTTGCACTCCTTAATTAGCCATGCTAACCCCCAAAGTATCTCATTACCACGTTATTCAGCAATATGGATACTGTACCTATTTTCTGAACCATCATTTTCACAGATATATTCCTGATAAAGGGAAAACTTTACAGCTTGGACCTACTGTATGTATACTATTCAGAAGAAGTTAAGGAACACCTTCATATTACTGTAGTTAATCTGTCAGGTCAGTAATACTATAGTAATACTAACTTCATTGGAGTTGTGTATACAGGCCTGAGCAAATTAAACATTGAGTGAATTATTATTCTCAGCACATTTCTTATACTACACTGCATACATTATGCAACTCTTGACTGAAAACATCCACTATCTGCATTTAAGACATGCCAATTCAACTGAATTTCCAGACAAAACAAAAGCTGTACTTGAAATATATCAGTAACAATTCTCCCTTCATCTTAACCACTCTAATACAATGTAGCAATGAAAACCACACAATCAGCACTTGTACATAAGTACAGCTTCCACTTGTGAAGTGGCCAGGAAGCAAGTTCTTATGCTGATCTCCCAGCAACTACCTCCAACAAGAGTAGCACTATAAGAGGCTGCTGTTGGATGTCAATGAACAACTTCATCTTGCTGCTCAGTTACAACTTGGGCAAATAGTGACATGCTGCAGTATATAGAAAACCTACAAATAATAAACACAAACCCAGGACTTTGGCGAGACACCCAAAAAAACCTCTTTGAAAACCATGATATAAATTATTTCCTGATCAACTCAAAATTAATCTTCAGTAAGTGAGGTTTAACCCAATCTTGAACAGTAGTCTTTCGTGATATCATGGCACGTCTGATGTGGGAGGAAAGCTTGAAATGACGCATGGGTATGGTGCTGATAAACCAAGTGAGTGAGTGAGTAGTGTTTTATGCCGCTTTTTGCAATTTTCCAGCAATATAAGGGCAGGGGACACGAGAAATGGGCTTCACACATTGTACCATGTGGGGGATCTAACCCATGCCTTTGCCAGCTGATTAACCTAGATAGCTAATCAGAGCGAAGTGGGATTCAAATCCACGATCACAGATTTCTGGCCACCTTAGGGATGCAACTCACGGCAATTAATGACCTCCTGTTAGCATATATGCGAGTAAATCATGTTTAACGCTTATTAAGCAATTCTGCAACAAGAATAAATACTAATGGTTTATATGCACAGACATCAAACAGTTGACATTTACTCAGCCTTGGTGTTTGTTTTGTTCTGCCACACTCAGCAATATTCCAGCTATATGATGGCAGTCTGCATCCTCCAAGTCAGGGGGCCAGACCCCCCGATCCCGATAGTTGCTTCTTACAGCAAGCATGGGATGCTGAAGACCTGTTCTACCCCGGATCTTCCCTGGTTCATCCCTGATGGTGATATGAACAGTTTGATGTGTGTGGTTCCTCCAGCTGTGACAAAGGACGGAGGTTGAAGGACCTGAAAGTGTGCACCTTGAGCAGCCTTGTCACAACTCCTCATCATCAATCTGGAATGTTTTATCTTCACAGCCAGAACAAAGGACAGATTGTCAAATCCTCCCCACAAACGAACCAATGATTCAATTCCAAGATGACATGTGTATGAAGTCATTACAAATCTCAGGCTTCAATTTATTTCTATTTCGCTCCACTGCTCCGACTCGGCTCAGCTGGACAAGCATCTATGACGCCCACAAACCATGTGTGGCAGGAGACTAATTTCAAAGTAATTTTGACACATCATGATTTCTTTGATGTTGCTTCCTACTCTGCCAACAGAAAACACATGCCAGAATAGGAAATGATCTTTCTGGACGAAGCCTTTGAAACACACAATGAAATGTCGACAATAGTGGATATGTTTTTATTTCCTCTCCAACCAACATGGCCGGCCGCCTCCCATGTCCCATGGCATTGCGTGATGGGTTTGCCAATACACGGCGTGCCACCATAATCTCATTACCGCAGACTAGCAAACAAAATGTCAGGAGTCCCAGAAACGAAACTTGACAGAGAATTGTCACAGTGGGTCCAACATGGCTGACTTTGAATGTCTGAGTGGAAATTGATCGGTGAAGATGCTCACATTGCAAGACGCGGTTCACTGGCAGATTGTGTAATTTCAAGCCGAAAACTAAAATTAAATTGTCAGTTCCTTGACAAAGTGATGGAAGAGGCGTGGAAGCTGAAATGTCAGAACAACTGGTTACACACGCTGCATGGGCCTGCATGTGTTTTAGTCATGTGACCTTTAGACATGAGAAAAAACATGCTGTTTAACTCAGTCAGCAAAATGTCAGCTATCAGAGCTCCAGATAGCTTTTGATTATTTAGGTATTTTACCCATGGATTTTTAGGGGTTATTAAGAATTCTTAGTGGGTATTCAATTTCTTTTTACCCATGCCTTACATATGTGTATTTAACTTGAAAACCTGTTTCGTAACAATCTCTGTAAATAATTTAAAACCAAATGAATACGCTTGGTATAAACGTTTTACTGAATGTAACTGTCAGTCATCGATACATACTTGTTTTCTCTAGTAGCTGTGACATACACAACAAACATGAAAGTTCCCGTCCATATACCTCCGTGAAACTGACCAAGCCCCCATCAAGTAAACCCCCAAATTATATAAGCTCAGACACCCCGTGAAAATAAGAGACAAATTCGGAACCATATCTAAAAGTAACCACCACTTTAGAATACCACAAAGCAGTTACAAGACTAAGACTCACGACCTTCAAAGAGAGAGGAAGATACTTTAACACTCCAGCAGAAGAAAGATCATGTACCTTCTGTAATATTAACGAAATAGAAGATGAGGAACACTTCCTGTTGCGATGCCTTCTCTACAAAGATCTGAGACAAAATTCACAAAATGTTCAGGCAATGAAAATCTGCATCTCCTCTCTAGCAATATAATCATAGCAATATTTGTATTCTAATGTGTATGTCAATGTTTTTAATTAGTCATGTTCATGTTTTGTACCCTGCCCCCTGTGGGTGTAAATATACAATCAGTCTTCTTCTTCTTCCCATTAGTTTTATTTCAATAGTATTTTCATAGTGTAATAAATATTTAATTTCAGCGAAGATGCACCTTATCTCCATCTCTGCTGCTGTATCTGCTTTCAAATTATCTGGACCAGACCAACCAGTAGAATGAGCAACAAACCCTGTCATCGAGGCGTGATGTTCAACGATCAGCTGTGTCAGAAAACCTGGCCACCCAATCGGCCGTGACAAGCATGGCCGTATCTTGTTTAAAATTGGGATTGTTTCAAAAAGTTGTTATTTTCCTAACTTCAGAGGTATTTTAACATTGGATGTCAATGTACATTCAATGCAGTAATGTTAACCTAAGCACTGAAGCCTCTCCCACGATGGTAGTGTAATCAGTGGACTACAAGTCACCTCAAGCCATGACATTAGTTCCTTATAACTACAACACCATGACTTGGGGAAACGTTTAATTCCAATATGGGTATTTGTGCTGACATTTGTTGCAGACTTGAGACCGACTACGATCTCTGAGCAGGTTTGGATAAATCTCAGAGAATGGCCAGCTTGGGTAGATTCTCCAGGAAGTGGTCTGTGCCACGTACACCACATCCGATCATCCTGCTCACACGTGTATCTAGCGACCTTACTTTGTATTTAGTGTGCATGTCATGATGCCACAAGCCATGCTGCCATCAACCCAAACGGATGTCTCAAACAATCATCTAGCAAAGAAAACAATACTCAATTCACTTCTCACTATCTTCTCCTAGACATCTGTTTGTGCCATGTTCGTGTACGTTGTTTTATTTATGAGACTGAAAACAGTATCTATATCCACCAGTCCAAACTATACATATGGGCAGCAGGTATATAACAGGCTAAACCGGTCGGTCGTATCTCCAGCTTGACGTGTGCTACGGAGGTTATTACCGGCGCTATCTTTGGTGAGTCAGGCTGATGCACTATCATCTCCGCACGTGTGCCAAGACGGCATTCCAGCCCATGTGGGCCAAGCTGTTTACGAGACGTTGCTATTGAGACAAACTCCTGCACCTCCCTACTACTGAGTGTACTTCATAATTATCCAGCGTAGAAAAGCAGGTTGTTTATCAGTTCTACACTGAGGTAAATGGGATGTTTTCAACATCAACCTAACTAATCTGCACTCCTCGGATGACTGTGCAAGGAAGTTGGCAAACAAGTTCAATTCTCTTGTAACTACGTTGCTGCCATGATGCAGCTTTGGTCAAGGTCACATCACAAACACTGGGGAGGCGAGGTAGCCCAGAGGTACATGTGTCTGCCAATCATCCTTAAGACCCTGGTTTGAGTCCCTACATGTGAAATCCATTCTTGACAGTGGCAGAAACTAACATTTTACATCTACTAGTCCTAAAATGATAACACAAAGCAAACCCCCAAAAATGGCAGATTTCTACTTGTCCTAATGACACCTAAACTATAGGGCTGTTGGGCATGGACTACAGGACTAGTGCCAATTTCCAACTCTGCATGATACAAGGATAAACAAAAAACTGAACATGTTTCTCAGACACAGGGTACAATTTTCACTTGCCACTTGCCTTCCTGTAAACTCACATGCTTAAGATTCATGTTAACTGCTCCCACTTTGACCAACTCACAGAACACTGAACCACAGTCAAGGAGGTGACTTGTCTGACCTATCTGTACAAAGGCGTCGGGCAATGGAAATTTCAAATCCCTCATGATACAACTGGAATATTTCTAAAAGTGAATACCAACTCAAGTCATTGTCAGTAGATAGGGTAATATGCAAGCCAGGATTACTGGAACACAAGGCACATCTCTAGACTCAGGCCAGTGTCTGTCTCCAAGACTTGCTGCCAATGCCGACTTCCTTTGGCGCCACCTTTTTCATTCCAGTCATCGGTACTATTTTTATAGTTGCTGACCTATATATTGCCAATTATAGAATGTTTTTCTTCTCGTGGTGTGTTCTATTGTTGTATTTGAGCGACGTATTGATCGAATCTGGAGGACACGACTCTCCTGCCATGTTGGGGGGAGATTTGACAGACAGCTGACCACATCTGGGTGGAGGAAATTATTTGCTTTTTTCATGAGCATTACTACAAAAACCTATTAGCCCAATTTTGTAGAATATTTTGTGACACTGCTAACACATCACTTTTATGACAAGGACCACTCTAAATCTACATGTTTGTTTATTCCAGAAATTACTCAAAATGGTCAAAAACTTGAAAAATCACAAATCTTTTAACTCCTCCCACTTGGAACTATTTTGAATAATTTAGTCGCTAGGCGTATTCATTCACTTTGCACTTGTTTTTGTAATCACAGCTCCAGGCAGCTGACAATGATCAGTCCAACCAGAGTGAAGCCTTAAGAACACATCGAACGTCAAAGAATCTGCCGCGATGTCTGAAGCCCGACAAGTCTGACACCTTGCCAGCTTTTTCTATCTCACATGACCAGTAATTATTTTCATTGCCCCTTCTAACAACACAGCTTGTTGTTCAACTTGGGTGTCGGCCATGTCGGCCAATTCTCCAGAGTTTGTGACATAACCCTCCGAGCTGTCTGAACTAGGTGGTCCCCCCCCCCACCCCCCACCTCACCCGCCTTCCCCCAAGGGTGGCTGCTTGTTCTGGTCCGGTTTATTGTCTATTTTTACAGTGCTAGCCCACCGAGATACCATGCCGCAGTTTAACATGAATACCCCACTCAGACACAGTATACTGACCAGTCCTTGTTTTAGCCCCTTGATGCGGAGCACCAGGCAAGGCAACAACAAGTACCATCTTTTAATATCTTTTGGAATGAGCAGGGACACTACAACAATACCATGAAGGCAGTCGCTACTACATAGATGAAGAGCGTGGGACTTGTTTTTGTCAATCATGTCAATTGCCAAAGAAGGAAAGCAACTGTTTCTGTTATAACACTAATGTCCACAAAGTGATCCCTGCATAAATGTGTCACCACTCACCACCATCAAGTGTGTTGATTTCTTTCAGACATTTTGGCATATTTGCTCGAAGCTACTTCTCCGATATTTATCGATAATTGATCGATATTTAGTAAACGATTATCGATCTCTATGATCAGTATTGATAGCCACCCCCACAGCAAAGTCAGAACTAAAAGAGCTTCATTTTTATCCTAGACTCTCAGATCACTACGCTGCCAAACATGCCTTCTCAATTCATGGCCGACCTTTCCCCCTCACAAACAAGTTTAATTCACAAACTACAGCAGCATCTTTGGTCCAACAACAACTGGCCTCCATCGGATGCTGGGGGATCTGCCGCCAACGTAAACAACGCACCAGTAATGGCCAACATTAGTGGGACGTGAACCATCAGTTAGTCAACCTTTAACCTTGGAAATAAAAACCTAATCAAAGTTTATGACTTGTTTCATTGTTCAGGTTTACTCAACAAATCAGGTTTGTAAATACGATCAACAAGTTTCTTGGCCCTGATTCTGAATGTTGGAAATGCATTATAACTGTTTACAAAAAGTACAAAATATTTTTGTGAACTCGTCATCTGTCCCATTTATGCAAATATACAAGATGCATCTTCCCTTATCATCTTCACATCATCTTTTCTGATCTGAGTGAGTGAGTGAGTGAGTGAGTGAGTGAGTGAGTGAGTGAGTGAGTGAGTGAGTGAGTGAGTGAGTGAGTGTTCTACACTGTAACAGGTACCCTGGTATAATCCCCTCTCAGGAGTGTCTGTGGAACTGTCAGGAATGCTAAATGGGGTCTTTTTTCTGCAAAGGCATTTATTCTGCCTTTTCCAAATTAGTCATCATGGATGAGTGAGTGAGTATGGTTTTACGCCGCTTTTAGCAATATTCCAGCAATATCATGGCGGGGGTCACCAGAAATGGGCTTCACACATTGTACCCATGTCGGGAATCGAACCTGGGTCTTCGGCATGACGATCGAACGCTTTAACCACTAGTCTACCCGGCCGCCCCTTTAGTCATCATGGATACAGATGGGTCACATGTACCAAGATGGAGATTCAAACCTGCGCCAGCTGTGTGTTGGTGAACACACTGGTCCCTGAGTGAGTGAGTGAGTTGGGTTTTACGCCGCTTTTAACAGTATTCCAGTTATATCGCGGCGTGTCAGCTTAATGTGGGAGGAAAGCCCGAAGTAATGCAGGTCTCAGACGTTTACCACTTCGGTGAAACCCACGAGCACGGGTATGGTGCTGACAAACCTAGAAACATAATCGGGGCGAACCGGGATTCGAACCCACAATCATAGGTTTCTGGCGTGCCCAAGGGACGCAACTCTGCACAGCGAATCGCGGCGCCTTAGACGACTGGGCCACCCGTGCCCCCCCACTGGTCCCTGAACCAACCCACCACCTCCTTACTGCTTGGTTTCTAGTTCCCCAGACATGGCAGGCTATTTATATGTCATTATCAAGTGCAAACATGCAGTTAATTAACTAATTAACCTATGCAGGCTTCAGCGATAAGGACTAGTGATCGTGACATTTACAGCCGGTCTAGCAGTACACCTTCAGCTCCTTTCTGCGATTTAAGAACTGACTGAAATGTTGTAGAGAATATTTTCCTGCTCAATAAAAAAAATAAAAAAATTTTAAACAATTTAATAACATCTTTAATTACACTATTTCAGGAAACGAAAACTGTTTTCAGCCCTGAGGATGATGTTGAAGATGAGCAAGACTACTGAAAATACTTTATAGGGTGTTATGTTTCTGTATGTCAATAGTGAGTAATTATTATCAGTAGTAAACTATCAGGAGCTGAGTCAGCGATGCTGGGGAGTCCAAAATAATACATCAAACTCCAAGTCCTAGCCTTGCTCCAAGGCTGTACTGAATGATAAGTCAGTGGGTGTATGGTAATTCTAGCCTTAGATGAAAGAGTACATAGTCTGATCTTGGTGTCTTATGGAGTGGGTATATGTTTACACCACTTGATTGTGACTGGGGTCGTCATATTGTCTGGAATTAACCCTTTTGGAGAGTGTTGAGGGAGAGTGTTGGTACATAGTCTGATTTCCAGGATGTTGGTGACTTACGGGGTTAGGTATGTGTTTACACCACTTGATAGCCACTGGGGGTGGCGGTCTCAACTTCGGGGCAATTTGGAGATTGTTGGGGGTGTGTGTCAGGGACAGCATAGGGGAATAGCTTCTCCCCGTGGGTGGCACCAGGGTGTGTCAGTGACGGGACATGCCTCCCCCTGACAGTGAGTGAGTGGGTGGCACCAGGGTGTGTCAGTGACGGGACATGCCTCCCCCTGACAGTGAGTGAGTAGGAGACACCGATACACTCACAGCTACAAATAGCCAGCACTCCATGCTCTCCAAAATGTCAGATAAGCCTAATGGGATGGTATTTGAGGATCTGATTTATATGTATAATGTGAGGGAAGAGTCACCCAGTGCTGGGGGATGAACACAGTCAGTTTGTTGTAATATTTCCGGCACAGAAGACCTCATAATTAGTGCAGTCAGGTGACCTGGAACACTGAATTGTACACTCATGACACCATGTCAGGTTCATGTGGGACGAAGCAACCAACATCCCAGACTACCTTGTGAAGCCCAAGACTACCTTGTGAAGCACAAGACTTGGTATGGTGCCAACAAACCATCAGAATCAGGATGAATCATGATTTAAACCTGTAGCCAACAGTTTATAGAATTTTTTCATTGATGATTTTAGATATACCTTAATCTCCACATATAACCTGTGCCTCAAATTTTCAAAACCTATCACTCCATCCCTACACCTCCAGTTATCTCCCTTTGGTCCCTCCTGGGTCCAGGTGACCCTTTGCCCGTCCCCGACCTTGAAACAGAACACTGACCGGAATGATCACAATGTGGAAACTCTTGCCGCCCTAGTAAATTACACCCTGTCAAATTCCCTGATCCAGATTTAATCTGGCCTATCAAAGGACTGTTTTAAGTACCAGCTTCAGGCTTCAGCCAATTATCTGTACAGGTTCCAGCTTCTAACACTCCTTGGGTTTCTGAGATGGCACAGACACTGCTCACACCTCCCTTTGACACTTAGTGAGCTGCTTCAGACCTTATCACTTTAACATATGCAACACTACCCTGCAAGATGGCCCATTGACCAACAACACTACCCTGCAAGGTGGCCCATTGACCAGCAACCCTACCCTGCAAGGTGCCCCACTGACCAGCAACACTACCCTGCAAGGTGGCCCATTGACCAGCAACACTACCCTGCAAGATGGCCCATTGACCAGCGAATCGCGGCACCTTAGATTCTATCCTTATAACAGGCAAGTCTAGATATGTGGATCTAAGGACCCCAGTCTCTAATAGGGACAACTTGTTCTTGTTATTTACATAATCTAGATATTAGGATTCAAGGCAATAATGTTTGTCATAGTCTAGTTAGAGACTTGTGCAAGTCTAATTCCTGAAGTCAGTGTCCTGGCTGCTGATGACACCACACCTCTTGTCAACCTCTCGTCCAGCCATCGCCAGACAGTGTAACACTGTCCGCAGGCTGCCCATCATCTAGACAGTGTAACACTGTCCGCAGGCTGCCCATCGTCTAGACAGTGTAACACTGTCCGCAGGCTGCCCATCATCTGCAGGCTGCCCAGGCTATCAGGCCATCACTATCAAATTGTCACACTCAAATCAGCTGCACAAGTTCCTGTTTTATTGAATCATGTTAATTAGACTATGTCTGGACAAGTGTAAAGTAAGTCAAAGAGATAGATGCAATGAATACCAATCTCCCGTCAACTTGTACATACAGATGATTGTAAACAAACTTCGTACACAAGTAACAGAAATTACAAAACATCTCAAATATACAACACCTGGTCAATACACTAAACCCTGATTTGGTCAGCATGGGACAACTATGGATACAGTACTTGTGAGACCAGCCTAAACTTGCACAAGTCTCTAAGGCAACAATCATTAGTTTAAATAATAAGTTCTAGATTATGTAAATAATAAGATTAAGCTGTCCCTATACGAGACTGGAGTCACTGTCCACATATCTAGACTTGCCTATTAGGAGGACAGAATTACTACACATCCATGGACTTTTCTTTCAGTACAGCCTTGGAGCAAGGCTAGGACCAAGTATGCAAGATCATACAGTGGGCTGGACGAGAACAAGGGAAAACCAATCCACCTTTTACACCAATTTCAGGCTCAAGCACTCTTTAGTCAAAACAAATCAGACAAAGCGACCAGGATAACGCCCTGGCACCTGATGCTAGTTAGTGCCCAGTCAGGTTGACAAGTCATCTGGAAATATTATACCTGTGTTGAGCATGTAGAAAAGGTTGTTTGGCAGCAATATGACAGGGTCTCTACAAAATCTTTGGCTTTTTAGATGAGTGAGTGAGTGAGTGAGTGAGTGAGTGAGGTCTTAAGCCGCTTTTAGCAATATTCCATGTGAAGAATCCAACCCAGGTCGTCGGCGTGACAAGCAAACGCTTTAACCACTAGGCTACCCCATCGCCCCAAGTGTAAATTATCCAGACAATCCAATGATTGACATCATGAGCAATGACCTATGCCACCAGGGTACAATGACACCATCAACCAAGACTCAAGTCGGACCCACCCCTTGATGCAGTTCACTGCACAGATTTCTAGTGATATATGCTAACCCAGAAACCATTAGGTAGAAAGGACAGAAAAAGAACATAATCTCATCAAACTGCCCCAATGATTTGGTTTAATCCCAAACCATCAAGAATTTCATGGATGCTCTCATACAAACCTCTTATTTCAGCTAGATTTTATTTTAATACAAATACAACATTGACACAGATATGTCCACAGATTTATATTTGTTATCGTAAGCCAAGCAGCCATTTTTGTGACCTCTTTTCAGCGACAGATCTGTTCACTGATCTATGTCTAGTGAACAGCTGTCATCCTCACCTTATGACAAAACGGGGGAAGGTTCACACAAGCTTAACACAATGGCATTGTCATGATGACTATCATGAATGTATGCATGACCAAACCGATTTCCGAAAATAAAATAAAATGCTTGTTGAATAAAACATGACACACAATCAACTGCTACCAATAATTCCAATGTCCGACCCACGCTGTAGGATAGATTTACGTCTCAAAATAATTAATATATGCATCTGAATGACGATAACTGGCCTAAAAAATATGTGTCATGTTTTATTAATACTGATATTCTCTGGAATGAAACACCCAAGCTGAAGGAAATAAGGACCAGTGTTACACTATGTGTGTCCCGAAGTTTGGAAACAGTGTTACACCATGTGTGTCCCGATGTTTGGAAACAGTGTTACACCATGTGTGTCCCGATGTTTGGAAACAGTGTTACACCATGTGTGTCCCGATGTTTGGAAACAGTGTACTGCATCTAACCATGCTAACTAGAGGTTGCCTGGAGGACAAATAACATGGCATATTAACCTACCATTTTCTGGCATTTATTAAATATTAAGCTTTATATTTAAAATAACCTTTCATTTATCATAACACTGAAGGTGTCCTTTTCAGAGGATATGGATTTTGGCTGATTCTGACAGATTGCTCAAGAAAAGATAAATGTGACCATCAGGAGAAAAGGAACTTTAAGGGTGCTAGGATACAATGTTAGACATCATTAAGACGTTTGGTGTCAACATACAACAGTGAAGATAGCCATCTATCTGTTATCAATATGAATTGAAGCTTGTGAATTACACTTTTGTGTTCTGAAGATGCTGTAGTTTTAAAATATAATGAAAATTTAAAATGTGATTTTTCACCCATAAGGTTGGTCACGCTTGTGTACAAACTGGTTTGGAGACGCATCAGTGAACAAAGACGACACAGGTTACACAACTGAAGATGCTGCATTCCTACCACTAGCCATGTAATACAGGTTTGTAGGAACCAAATATACGACAAATATTTAAGGACCACCCAATCCTTTCATATTACTCCAGTTAATCTGTCGTGCTATGAAGAACCCCACACCCTCCTCCGCAGCCAAGTCCTCCCCATGCACTGACAGCAACATGGGAACATCCTCAAGACATGACTTATTGATTCTAAAACGGTCAATATCACATGGAACTAGGCTAGAAAAACACCCACAAGGAAGCCGAATGTGATGACCAAATATGGATCCAATAAAAACTATTATGGCACAGGGTGCAATTAAACATAGCCTTTATTCATGTCCGCGTTGGTTGTGTGGAATACGCAAGTGTATAAATCTGATAGCACCCTGAGAAGGGAATCACCCACAAAGCCATGATTGCCAGGGGTTACTTTTCACACTCATGGTATCTTCTCTTATATGATTCCGTGTTTGAAAACAAGCAGTACTCAAGGTTTTCTCATCTGAATCTAGGGTTATGACAAGGATCCCTTGAACGCCGATTCCAAGGCTACTCTGACTTCCAAAGAGGTAGGATCAATGGAGGATTCTAAACCGAGTGCCCTTTACAGGCAAATTGGGAAAAACATGTTCCTTTGTTCATTTTTAAGTCATTAGATTCAGAGGTAATAGCATTCACTGCCATTCAGGATTAAATTAAATTGTAAAACCGTGCTTCCCCTGTAGTGGTCTCATCAGCGAAATACAAGTCACCTCCACAAAGCCATAATTCGTTATTACAGTAATCACATGAATTGGTATTTGTAATTCAAGTTACACAATTACTGCTGGCATTTGCTGAAGTCTTGGAGCCAAGCCTCTGAGCTGGTCTAGAAATGTCTGCGGAATGGCACTATTTATTGACATAATTGTTACTCTATTAAATAGGTCATAAATCAATATCTAGTTAACTGATGTAACTGACCGACACGTTTATTCAGTATAACCGTTTCCATGTAGGACTGGTTTGCTTGACAACATTTCCGAATATTGCCATGGCAATACACTTAGTCCCCGATGGGAAATTTATTTAAGTCACGGATTAAATGACATTCATGCCTCATTATGCTACTCAAGAGTTAGGAACACCCATGTTTTTATATAGTTAATCCTTCATGGTAGATCTAACTAAACAAACTGGGTGTTTGTAACTTCTTTTGAGTAGTATAAAACTAGTAATCACTATGTTTACATTCCATGCAACAACCCTTTGAGAGACGGATACTAAATAATATGAGGTGAGGTAAAATGGGGTTTAGTGTTGCATCCAAGATTTTTGCACTGAAAGAGTGACATGCATACACGTGTGTGTGTGTGTGCTCTCGTTTGTGTGTGTGTGTGTGTGTGCGTGCTTGTACTAGTTCAGACTAATGCCAATTTTATAGTTCTAGCCCACTGAGGTACTATGCTGCAGCTTAACATGAATACCCTACTCAGACACAGTATACCGACTGAGCTGGCCATTCCTTGTTTTAGCCCCTTGATGCCAAGCGCCAGGGTAACAACAAGTACCATTTTTTAACGTCGTTTGGTATGACGTGGCCAGGGATCAAACCCATGACATTCAGCTCTCCAGGCAGACACTCTACCACAAGACCACAGAGGTGATCTAAATAATATGAATTCACCAGTGACGTAGAACTAGGTCTATAATAAGTATGATACACATTTCATTTTGAGTGGATCATTACTTTTCCCATTAGGGTAATACTACAACAAACAGACCAGTGGAGACCAACAACAATGTCTGCTGTTGTATCAGGAGAGAGTCAGTGTGTTGGCAGATGTGACATGTTTGAGAGAATGGTGACATGGCTTGCACAGAACCAGAGACACAGCAACACACGGACTCCCAATTAATCAACAACGTATGGCTGTATCTCTCCCAGGTTTATCAAAACCAGGTCAGAGAGGTCAAACAATTTATACCCAGCGTGCTGCATTATATCAGGGTTCTTTAGTTCAGGCAACAAATTAGCCACGCATTAACCACAGCTTACAGGCGGCATGAACTATCGCAGGAGATTTTTTATGAGAGACTTAATATGAATAAACTATATATCCTCTTACCGACTTAGATAATGTAAAGTTATATGCAGCATATAGCTTGTATACTACATCATAATCTATATTTTAAACTGTTTTATTACAGAAATTAATAATTTAAAAGAAAATTACTTACTTTATATTTGAGGTCGTTTCCTCTGAAAGCATCATGTGGAATTGTGTAGTTGAAGAAGTGTCCGACTGAGGCCGTCGTATCGGCAATACCCCACATCAATGACACTGACGATTCATCACCAGTTCTAGATCCAACGCCATTCATTCCCAACAAATCATTGGAATCCACCACACTGACACTGCAATGTCCTACACCGACCAGCATGAGGCTGACCATCACAAACATCATGGCCATCTTGCTCACTGACGCACCACCACACATTGACCTGACCATATTCCCACACTCACAGCGATGTTCTGTCATAGTAGTAATCCACAATTTGTATCAACCGTTACAGCTAATCCTGGAAACAGAATCGCGTGTATCCTTCTCCTAGTCCTGCTCAGCACATCACAAGGAGAATATCACCTGAAACACAAAGACACACGTTAATACAGACAGAGGTCTGCCAAGAAATGGCAAATCGGAAACAGTTCAGTTATTCATGTGAGTCAAATACATTGATCAGGAATCTGTAGGTTGAAGCCTTTGCAGTCATAACACAAACACTCCTGACTGTACGAACAACTTCAGCTTCCTTCACCTGCTGCCATAGAAAAGAAAGTTAATCTAAATAACAGCACTTCCTCCCATCCCAGCCCGATTAAAAGCCAGCAATTCATACAAATATGTTTAAAGTTAAGCTGACACTATGGTATCACGTTTCACCAGCACTGACTTCCTCTGTGTTCTAATGACATTACGTTGCAACCTAAAAGGCACCCCCTCTCGGGCTCTTCCCTCTCCGGAGCCAAGAAGTCAATCAGAAAAAGAGCGGGAAAGAGCAGACGTCAAAAGAACAGATGCGGCAGACGTACATCTGGCCAGATGTCGACATTCAATGTTACGAGTGGCTGCCGCAGGAGGCAGACCAAACCCTACTTACCAAGTATGCAGGCATGATGCAGTCAAAAAAGGAAATGTTTGTCATGGTTACGCACCAAGAGGAAGCTCAGGCGAACATATAGCCACATGCCTCTCACTCATGGCTGTGTGCCTGGCTGCATGACAAGATATGCCGCTCGGCAGGTCGAACGACTCCATTGCAATCATTCCTCATGTTATAGCCGCTGAACAAACTGTCAAGTTAGGGGGCTTTCTACAATAGCTTTTGATTTTCTTATGAGGTCATATGACCAATATTTATAATGCTTCCCTGGACCCTGTTTCTTGTAGACTTTCAAACCTTGGTGAGATGAGCTGAAAGTACACATAGACTGGCATCATCTTGGGCGTAGCGCTCACATTGATGCTCTGCTCTGCTAGACTGGCTCCAAGCTGGGGAGGTGGGGGCAGAGATCAGGCTAAATAAACAGGCCAGGCAGGACAGCAACTGAATCAGTTAAATGATCTCCGGGAATTGACAGACATAGTCAGCTGTACAGGAGATGAGATTCTTTACAAATAAACACTGGTCAGTCAAGACATCCGAGTGGTCAAGACAGCCCAAGTGGTCAAGACCGGTATCATTGGGCTATTGTGGGGAGGGAGGGAGGGAGATTTGAGCTTCCCTATTCACTCTTTACCCATCTTTATATTCATGGTTACTATCCGGCAGTTGATCACCCTGGACATGATATAAATCTTTGACTACATGGAGGATTTATTTCTAATTTGATAATGCGATCAATCAGATATTTATAGCCCTGACACGGATGTATAATGAACTTTAAAACAATGCACCACAAAATTAGGCATCAATATTTGCCCATCACGTTAACTGCTAACATGTAAAGAGGACTGAGTTTGTAGGGTCAGAAACTTTTAGACATCCACCTTCAGCATATCTCGTGATGTGTGTGTAAATAATTGCAATAACTCGATCCATGATAGATCAGGGAGCCCACATTACACAGCGCCACTACAGTCAAAACTGTTTAACCATCTAAGAGATAATATATCAGGTTCTACTGAACCCCAAATCAAACAAAACATAGCTATTACAAAACATACCTAAATAAAATGTATTATTTTCATCATTACTATAATGCAGTCTTTCATATTATATTATGAATTAATTTGATATTAATCTTATTTTGTTTTATTTAATATTTATTTCAATATGTATTTTAATATTTATTTTTAAATTTCATTTCATTTCTTATTTTTATATATTATCATATATTTACTGTTTCTTCAATCAAAGTGATAGATCTTCATTTATGATAGATCTTCAATCACAAGCTTGCCCTACCGTGAAAGGGGAGCACACAGGAGGTTGCCGACATGACCATACTGGTCTAGATGTACTCTGAGTAATGCTTCTGACATTTCTCTGTTAACCAACCTGGTCCTCCATTAACATCCTAGTCTACATTAGCTCATCCACACCTGTAATGGTCTGTCTTAGTGGTCGTCCCCAGGCTAGACTCGCCATGCATTTGGGAGATTCCCTTTTAAGAAATGATTCTCTCAATATTAATCCACTGATCAACTTCCTCATCTAATTAGACCTCTTTTCCTGAGTAATAACATCCATTTATGTGATAACAAAGTATCATGCCAGAAAATGGTAAAATATTACCGATTCCAATTCCTTTGTAATCATAGGAACCCGAGCGTCTTTGATGCAATCTATAACTTACACTGTTGTCGAAAGTGTTTTGTAGAGTTAACACTTCACCTACAAATGCACACAGTGGAGTTGGATGACACTGTTGTAGGAGGAAGATAATGGCAGTTCAAGGGTTAACACCCCAGTAATCGCTGGCCCATGGGTTCAGACCTCCATCATTGTGTGCCTTGTCTATTTACATCATAAACCAGAACATCACACGACAGGCTATTCTCAAATATCCACAAAAATTATCGCTAAGCGTTTCCCATTTCACTGGCTTTCATAAAAAGGTTCAGAAATAAGCCTTTCTTCACCACCTCTGCACACAATGATATTTGCCCTACATTAATTCTTCATACCCCATGAGGAAAAAGAATGCCAAGTTTTTTTGGATTCCTGAGGAAAGTTGACAGTGATTTGATATCAAAGAACCAGGAATATGTCTGAATCCCTGATGCACACTCCCAGCTAGTCTGTCTCCCAGACCCTAGAGAATAAACTAAACAAGGAGTCCAACTCAAGTCTAGAATGATTGGGCAAGTCTAGATTACCTCAGCTCTAGGCCTGAAATTAAAAACTGCTCTGGGCTCCTTTTGGATTTTATTATTTATATTTTGTTATTTATATTCTGCATCTACTCACATCACAAGTAACATAAAGAAAATAACTGAAGCTATCAAAACTGTAAAATAATAATCAATGAAAAAAACAACAATACCATCTCTAAACATTTGCAAATACCAGGTATCATCACTATTTGATAGTGAGTCATTAACACATGCTCGTGAGAGTCGAAATTGTACAATTGACTGTTTTGGGCAGATATTTCTCATGTGTATGGAAACGTTTGTCGACTTTTTTTCAATACATACTCAATGTAGATTCCTCAAATTACTGTAGTCCTAAGTCCACACGCTGAAACATGCAGCAGGATCACAGAATCATCACAGAACACGCTAGTTACATATCGGAACATTATACATCAACACAGCAATACAGAATACACAAACATCCTGTTTCACCGTTTGATCTGCAAGTGACTTCGTGCCACTAACACCCCAATGTCCACACCGACCCTACCTAGCTGTTACGTCAGGGCCAATAACTTGGTACTGTCCACATACCTGACCCCCAGGGTTACGTAACGTCCCCTGGACCAAGTGGAGGTATTACAGCCTTCTCCTAGTGATAACACTACAAGGACCGGCATGGCTTCTCAGCCTTAATCTGTCATGTCACTGATTACATCGCAGATGCAACATTTAGTATACTGACAATACCGCCTCATCCCCTGAGGCAACATATTAATGAATTAATGGGATCCGGGCCATCATTCACAGTCAAGGACTTCATGACAGTTTTATCTATTCTGTCCAGAATCATGAAAGAATCAATTCATAAACTGCACCCATGGAGAATGGAAGTAAGGTACAACCACATGATAGAAGAAGTCAGATAGGCATAGAAATTAATCCATTATATATTTGTTCACAAAGTATTCAGCTTTCACAAGAGTTTAAACTCCCAACTTTGAAGTACATGGACTTTAGAATGTTTAGAATGGGGACAAGGAATGCCTTAATCAATCTCACCTTTTCGTTCTTAACAACTCTTGGCGTTGTAACTAAGACTGAATACCTGGCTGCCTCCTCTCCGCCTGCACCCAACCTTTGTGACTGTCCGACTACAATACATTCTCAGCTGGATCACATTCACTTTCACACACAACACCACTAGACATTCCGTTCTCCTCCCACTGACCTCTAGGATGGACAGGTGCCCCTTGGCTCTTCTGTTTGCCCCCCTCACAAGAAGGATTACAACTGTCCGAAGACAGAGAGCTATCTGCCCACTTGAGAATGCCTCATGCCAGGCTAATGAAATGGATGAAACCACATGTCAAGTCTTATCAATATTGGAAACTAAATACCTCAGTTAGTGAGATTTACATGTGGGACAGAGGGCGTGGCCTCGGGCCATGTCAATAAAACTTGGCAATCACTTTGATATGTGCCCAGCAATTAACTGGGAGGTGATAATGGGGGATGAATGAAGACCTCCGTACTCTATGGAATCTGGACAGTTCTAGATGAATCATTTTACTAACAGATTGGCATATAACAACACTAACATGAAAAAATCCCAAAAAATGTCATTGTTTAAAATTTATACATGTATACAGTATAAGAGTATAAGATTTTATTAAAAATTGTTTTTTTTAAGTGAATACATGTAAAATTCGAAAAAAATTGTCTACAGATTAAAATAAAACAAACTGACCAACAATTTGCCCATCAGTTCCGCAGGTACTTCTACAGTACATTACACTACCCTATCAGCACACAAGACCTACAACAGCCCAGTCTGAAGTAGAGGTCCGACATGACCCATGAAATGATCACGTTCCTACCGAGATTAATATCAATGAAATACAAACAAGTCTCTGCTCAATGCTGGTGTCCGAAGTGCCCCCTGGTGAGTGTGTGTGTAAATGTAGAAATTGCTGCATGTAGCGCCAGTGATATAGCTGTGTATACCCTGATAAAGTGACCAGCTGTCAGCACCAATCAGGACATCAGCTGGTCAGCTGGAGCTGAGAGGCTGAAGTAGTGTTAATAAGCTGACCAAATGTTTCCACACCATGCTGCTAGTCTACAAAGCTACGTACATCTCTTGATATGATAGCTGTGTCTAAGAGGGAAGGTATTTGTACTGCGGAAAAACACCACAGCTTTGGAATGGCCAGGGAGAAGGAGAACGAAAATAGAACAGTCATAACTCAGGGAGCCTTTTTGTGTATGAAGTAAAAAACTGTGAACATGGCAAACTTTTTGTAGCAGGTCAGATCATCTGGGACAGAAAAATGTTGTAATCACTCAAATCAGATCCAGTTACACTGCCTGTGGAAATTCTACACATTTAAGTCAATGGAATCTGGAAATGTGGCTGTGAATGCCTTTATCCAATTAGACACTGTGATGCTGATTGAATTAAACTAAATGGCCCACATGGTGCTGAATGAGTCACGAATCAGATAAAGGGTTAAAAGGGTATGAACCCAAATTCAAAAACTGATTATTCTGAGTTGTTATTTCCCCATGTGGAGTGGCTGTAAGGGCCCAATCGGGCCATCGCATTGAAGTGCTCGAGGACCCTGATTGAGGTTTCTGAGGGGATGTGCATGCTGAACCACACTCATGATTGAGAATTCGGAATGAACCTCCTCCACAGAGAGATGAAATCAATATTCATACACCACGGCCATTCCACATTTCAAGCACTGCTCAAACAGGGGACAAATGAAAATATGAAAATTTCTTGCTTTTCATGAATATGGTTAATTCCTTTTGAGTTGTGAGCACTTGGTCCAGCAGTTGTAATCAACAACCTCCGCAGTCAGTACGACATGGTCATTAAAATGACAAAACATTTCCATAATCATTAAAAACCTCTGCCAAAAACAAGTCCATTGTCGGATTTCGACAGTAGCATGAGCTTGTGTTAAACACTCACAATCAAATACACCGGCGTAAGCACTGCAAACAAATCGTTAAACATATGACATTGTCACGCTCAGTTAAACTAATGTTATATTTTGGATGACCAAAATGTATGCAATAACACACACACCCCTTGACAAAACAGCAACAACCGATGTCTATGTGCACTTAACATTATCTACAGTATATAACAACAGTTCTTTACACAGAGGGGTGTGTTGTCGAGCCTCGGTGCTAAATACTTTCTTCTGTCCAAGTCTAATGTTCCATCATTATCAGTCCGGGGTTACACGTCCCCTGAGACTCCCAACAAAAGCAATTTCCTTCGTCCTTTCAGCTCACACAAAGGTAAATCCCCGGCTTCTGTCCCTCTAACACAACATGAGAACCCCTCACCCCAACATTCCACAACCACCTCGGGGTCACACATGCAAGTGGAAATAATACCATTTCAACATCAAACACCTTTTTGTAAATCTCTATGCTCGGCAGGAACAAGGGATCTAGTAACTCCACCAGTCCACTATAAACCCGAGACACAGATCTGAATAGAGTATTTGTAGCATGCATGACCCTCCCTCCCTCACACAAATCTCCTAAACTAAATAAGTGGTAATTGGCTCGAGCAATACATAGTTGCATGTTGTCCTAAAGAGAGTGACTTACTTGCAGGTAACTACACACACAGGCTCCGTTAGGTATGTGTCATTGTGCCAAGAGCCAAGAGCAACAATGACCCTTCCTTCGTTTCTTCCTCTCACACAGGAGATGAGCAAAGGGAGACAACTTCTACTGGCTTGTTTATCCCACAAGGCCTGAATGCTAATAACAATTCACCAGCCAGCTGCTCGCAAACTAGAATGATCTTTTATATGATAATGCCATACATGAAACCAAGCTACTTATTACTATGACAACGGAATATGAAATACAAATATGTGAAATATAATGATAAGGAAATATTACTTAATCTAAATCTAATATTACCAATGCAGAGATAAAATTATTGCAGACATTTTTTTTATTCCACTGCAAGCTGCTGATAACAGTAATATGTCACAAGAAATTTGCAAAGTATACATGTGCCTGTGACAGAATTCGGTTAATAGTTCCATGTAATGTCAGACAGTTCCCAAGACTGCCACGGCGGGAATCCTGCACCGGGTCAACCTACACAGAATAATGTAACATACATAACACAAACACTAAACCACAGACACCTTGGGAACATTTGAAATTAAACCCTGTCTGACAGTAACCACTGCACTAGAACACTGAAAGTAGTTAAAAGGCTAAAGAGCTCACAACCTTCATATTGAGAGAGGAAGATACTTAAACACTCCAGCAGAAAAAAGAATATGTACCTTCTGTAATATTAACGAAATAGAAGATGAGGAACAATTTCTGTTGCGATGCCCTCTCTACAAAGACCTGAGACTGGAACTAATATCATCACCGGTCTTAGCTATGCACCCAATATCACTTAAAATACTACTAAATCCACCAGTGCCTTTTGCAAAAATTATCTCATATTTCATTTACAAAATTTTCATGCAAAGAACATCTGCATCTCCTCTCTAGACCTTGATAACATTTGTATACCATTGTGTATGTCAATGTTTATAACTTTTCATTATGACTAGTCATGTTCATGCTTTGTACCCTGCCCCTTTGGGTGATGTATAACAAATCTTCTTCCTGTAACGTGCAACATGATGGCCTCTCAGTAACCTGGACAAGATGACCGCGGACTGCCCACTTGAGAGAACACACAATCTTATTACACTACCATCCTGCCCTTATAGTCGCCACTGACAGGGGATAACACTCGTAATGCCCTGTCTGCAGAAAACAGGGTTATCACATTGGGATATTAATAATATATATATATAACATTAACATTGTCTCTGACTGTCTTGTTATTTGCTCTATCAGCACATGAGCAACACACAGCAAGTATCAGCACACGGAACCAGCACATGGAACCAGCACATGGAACCAGCAAAAAGAGTTCTGTTAAGTCACGAGGACTGACAAACTTTGGTTGTCATGGTTTTACGTAATGCACAAATGTAGAGAATGGACGCAGAAAATTTATATGCAGACAAAATATATGTACGCTGTCCTGACTCCCGAGAGACGCACGATAATATTAATTGTTTCTACATCAAGAGCTGATATGCGTGTCTGTCATTTCATCCATCAATCATGACCAGTGTCCATTTGATCATTGATTCATTCCAGGCTAAAGTAATTATCTAACATACAGTACACTACACCCTTTTATTACGTACAGGACCCGTATATTGCCTGCAAGGACCCGTATATTGCCTGCAAGGACCCGTATATTGCCTGCAAGGACCCTTAAAGTGAGTCCCTGGGAGTCCCTGGACCCCCACTTTTGTGAGGCAAGGTAAAACCTTGGCTGGGTAGAAGTAGAAACAATCAAAATATTTATTTCTGAGACCACAGAATATTCAAAAACAGACAGGTCTAAATCAATGCTATAGCAAAACGTTGTGGCAGACTATGGAACTCGTGGATGCAGTATGCATGTGGCGTACATGTTGAATGTGTGAAATGTGATAAGATCTAGTCGGTGTCAAGTGCTCACCAACCCTACCCGTTTGTCACAACTCACCCATGAAACAGCTCCTTCAGAGGGCACACACAGTATCTGCCCCGGAGAATATTCCACTCCACACAAACTGTTCATGTCATTAGGAGTGGCATGGCAAGAATACTGCCAGTCTGAGCCAGACAGCTGCTGTGATGTGTGTCCTGTACCGTAATGTGTACTGTTTCAGACACACCTAATCCTCAACTACTACCTTCCACCCCTTTAGAGGGAGTGGACTAGTGTCACTACAGTCAAAGATGAGTCCATGTTAAACAGTGGGGTGGGACAACTAGAGCATATGGGAAGGAAGTCCCGAAACAGTTCCATTAACTGTCCCTGGTTGATGTACAGCCGAGGAAATAAGAGCCACATTTGTGAGAGTTGTGATTCACAGAACACCTTTCCTGACATCTGCTTTCACACTTCCCTTTCAAAATAGCTCCACATGAAAGTACTGCATGTGACAATATTCATCCTGTTTCAACACAGTGTTCAAGTAGCAGCCCTATTCATCATATTTAGCTGCTAGTTATAAACAAAAATACATCTGTTGATAAATCTTTCATTTACCAATAAACATAAAAAAAATATTTTTTAAATCACATTTTCAATTTACCTATACAAAGTAATACAACATTTATAATTGGCAGCTTCTCAAAGAAGAAAACATTCATAATTGTTGTTACTTACAGATTCCCTGCTCGTATAATGTTATCCGGTAATAATCCTGCGTATAATATCCACACAGTGACGTAGAATGGTGTATCCCACCACAACACCTCTTTATCTCAATAGCATCAGTAGATAAGTGTGGTGTAACGAGCTCTGTGACTATATAGAGACACTGCAGCCAACTGGCCCACTGGCTCATGACCTGCCAGCAATTTCACCCCTGTACAAACACACCAAGTTGATTGGTCAAGCTGACCACTCTAGATTGAGTGACAGTCTGGTCAGCCAATCACTGGGCTGGACTCACAAGCAATGCTATCACAATGTTAAGTACCCAAGCAGAGGTTTGGGGTCAGACAGATCACAGCAAATGTCTCTCTGCTTGGTTTTAATCGTTTACAAACACACAATGGCATATGGTCACAGTGAAGTAAAACAAAGTATGTGATGAGGAAATGTGAAAATAATCTGGCATTCAGTTTTTTCTCTAATAATGCACAACAGTTTTATACCAAATCTCAGTGGATACAATTAGGTTTTCACCTTTGGTATTTGCCACAACATAAGTCATTAATGGGCTCCTAACTGACCTTTCATTGTCACTAATAAATAGATATGTTTCCAAAAATATACAAAACATAAAAAAAAAGAAAACCATTGGGCATATTTTTCACAAATCAAAATTGACATATTTGCTAAAGAGGATTAATAAGCAACAATACATTTACAACTTGGCAGACAGCATCTAAATCAGAGATGATCTTCTAAAATAATATTGTCTAATTGTTTACACCGTGTGATATAGGTTTTGTATGAGTTTTGTTAATCCCCGGGTGGGATGAGCTAACGACTGGGGGGATTATGTCGATCCCCGGGTGGGATTCTACACCAGATAATGCCTGTGACAACATGAGGAGTTGGATCATTAATAGGTCGTTAGCTGAAACACCCAATTAGCAGCTGCAGCTTCTGACTGGCAGCTGGACTAATTGTGAATTAAGGGGAAGGGATTAAGTGATGTGTTTAGGAGATACAGGTGATAATTGAGAGTTATTCCCTGCCACTGCTGCAGGGCAAACACTCAAACTCATTTTGGTTTGGACTGGCAGCCTGACCTTAGACTAACATGTAGTTCCAGAAATAGTTTACTTGAAAATATACATCTACAAAATAAAATAATACAATCCAAATTGATCCTAGAGCAATGCTTAATTTCTGGAGCTGAGGCAATCTAGACTTGCCAATTATTCCAGACTTGAGTTTGACTCTTTTTTTAAATTATTCACTAGGGTCTGGGAGACAGACTAGAAAGAGTCAAGATTCAAAATTTAAGTTTCAAGATTCACGATATGTATTTTAGAGAACACCCTCAAGGGGCCGGGTATAAATCTGTACTACAGATACAAGGTATGTATTGTAGAGAACACCCTCAAGGGGCCGGGTATATATCTATACTACAGATACAAGATATGTATTGTAGAGAACACCCTCAAGGGGCCGGGTATAAATCTATACTACAGATACACCAAGACATCGGAATATGAGACGCATCGACATGTTCAGTTTTCAGGAGTCATTCTCTCGCTACCACTGTAACAAGATCAAGAAGGAAGCCAGGCTTATCCCAGATCCTCCTGGACAAACTGGCATAATGCTGCCCACTAACCTCTGTCACTTCAAAGTCTACCCGTGTCCAGGAAATAGTGCTGCAGCCTCGCAGTCCCCTCCAACCTCCGTCCGTCCCGTCTTACGTGCAAGTCAGTAAGCCTGCACAATGTCTTGTCAGAGCGGGATTGATCCCGGTGACAGATGCGAGGACATCAGCAGACTGTGATTGTACCCTGACTCCCCCCAGCTGACACTGTACACAGGCCGACCATGCACTTTCTTTAACATGTATCCATGTATGGTTTCCATTGCCATAACTCTTCGTCTCAAATTATTGTCTCTAAACAGCAGCTGTGGCCAAAATCAATCTGCTCTTTAATGTTGCTTTATGCCAGTGTTTTCTCCAGCTTACGCCGGCAGTTTCTACTCTCTGACTTTGTTATTCAAGTCCACAATGACTTGTATATTATTTGGTATCAGATGTGTCAGGGCAACAACAATCTGCAAATTAAATTTTCCATATTTCACATCTGCTGTCAAAAGTTTGAGAAAAAAAAATGTCACAAGTGTGATTCATATGTGAATGTAAATTACCATGATATATTATGTATTCAGAACACACCTAAATTTCAACATGTCTGCAGAATGTAACTCCTGGCATTTGAAACACAAAATATCAACTCTATTAACCGTGCATGTTCGCCATAAATCTGATAATTCCAGAAGTGCCCGTTATTCTGCCCGTCTTCATTATTTCGCAATTCTGTCAGCAAATATGTTTTCAACACCTTCAGCAAATATCAAACTGTAAAAGACACCGTTCATTTGCTATGAATTGCACGCAATCAATAAAAGCAAATAAGCAAGGCCTCAATATGTCCCTTGCCTGACACCTCCCTATTTAATCCCCACCTGGACGCAAGTGTAGGTTTCAAAGAAAAGCCAAACTCTATTGACATAAATTAAACATGACTTGAGCACGGCGTACACCTCCAAGGTATCAGTAATAAATCCATTCAATTCCCTGAAGTATATATTACCTGTTGGAGTGGTCCCCTACATATACATTATTTAAATTATTTATATGTAATGTTCAACTCTAAGCCTTCAGTTCCTCCACATGTTTTTGTAAAATTCAAAATAAAAATATACTATTTGCATTTTCATTGAAAACTTCCAAAAATATCAGACTGACAAGGTTTTTTTTAATATGGCTGATGGTAAAGGTCACTTTGACAATCTAAATGACAATGAGATGCTGCTGTCAGATTTTAGACATACAAAATTTATGATGACCAAAACCAGTCCAAGATTATTATTATCATGACTGATCAAAATCAACTTTTAAGATAATTAATTTTTCATAAAATCCTGTATAATGGGTATTATGTTTGATTCATATTTTATTCCGGACCTGTACTAATTTTACATTTCTTGAGTATCCAAAGTACCAAATTGAAGACTGCCTGAAGATTGAAAGTACTTGTGACTTTAAAAATATTTAAAAATAAAAACTGAAAAATAACAACACATGTCACATTAGATGTGGTTTAATACCACTAATACTTCTTGTGGCGTTTCAGCACAATCACACCAGGGGAATTCAAACCTGATCCTTGCGAGTGACAAACACACTAACCATTGGCCCACTACTTCCTCCACAGTCTCCACCCTTAAAGAGTTCATACAGATGTGCTACACACAATCAAGGGTTGGACGGTAGCTCCACTCCATGGTGTAGTTCTTGGTGGCAGATTTCCAATATTATCTTGTGACCAGCTGTGTGTGGGAGGGGATGTGTGGGTGCTTTGTGTGGGTAGAGTGGGCGTGGCTGTGTGGTTGTGTGGGTTCGGTTGTGTGGCTGTGGCTGTGGCTGTGGCTGTGTGGTTGTGTGGGTTCGGTTGTGTGGCTGTGGCTGTGGCTGTGTGGGCGTGGCTACAATCCACCCTGCAGCCACATCAGATGCCGTCTTTGGATTCTGGGCTTGCATAAATCTATTTTAAACATATTCCTAATATTAATGTCACGGTGATATCTTTAGAAACATGAAGAGGTTTCCTATTTTAGCTCTGAGCTCATCTGATATTGTCAGTCACTAGGCACAGTGTGATATGCAAAACGATGCAGCATAAGAGGGAGGGGGGGGAGGGGTCGCCAAAGTATATCACAACTGTATGGGTGGGGCCATGAAATGTTCTAAATTTAAACATTATTTGAGTACTGGTCAGCTTTTTTAGGGAGAAGGAGGCCTTGTACAAATGTTATATACAAATACGATACAGTCTAACACTAATCCTGTGAAGACCACCATGTGAAATATCTGCTTCTCTGCAGCCTGTTTATTAATAAGATCATTCGACCGGCACATCACGGTTAATTACATTTATTGAACTAAATAAACAAACATCAATGGAGAATGGAGCTGTTTTTTTCAGCAACATCTGCAAAACCAGATATTTTTTCTATTAAATTTATCTGCCAAAATGTGTTTTCACAAAAAACCCAGCTTACAACAATGTAGTTTTTGAGGCTGAAAATTTCTCTCTTTGTTTTTAAGTGTTAGAAGCACAAATATTTTTTGATGGATAAAATTAAAAAAATTAAAAAAGTGAGTGAGTTTGGTTTAACGCCGCTTTTAGCAATATTCCAGCAATATCACGGCGGGGGACACCAGAAAATGGGCTTCACACATTGTACCAATGTCTGGAATCGAACCCTGGTCCTCGGCTTTACGAGCCAACGCTTTAACCACAAGGCTACCCCACCACCCCACACCCCCACTAAATATCAAATGATCCATCCCTTAACCATGTTAACAACACTTTGTAATCATGTGATGCACACTGAGTAAGTTGAAAACACCCACAGAAGCAATACCCCTTAGGCCTGAACTTCTGAAAACATGTACCTGTACCCACTTGGTATCAACTGTCAGGTATTGGGATCAAAACCTACACAACACAACAATGCATCAGCATCCCCCTCAGGAAAGAAACATATTTATACAAGTTCATATATATAATCCAAGCTTCCACAAAGAACAATCCTTTGGCAAAACCAAACTTATTTACACTTAAACAACACAAAGTGTCCATCCTGCCTGTTTGTCCTCGCTGAAAGTAACCAAATATTACCCTGACAAAGGCCAACCTAGAGTTGTACACCAGGACAATCAACTGTGTGTTAATCACAGGGACATTGCCTTATATAACAGAGCTAGAGACACACTACATGCTTTCCACATGTCCACATGATGTGTTTGGCTGACCTGATCCTGTGTCAAGGATGGCATCTCTCCCCACACAATCACATCACAATCACATCACAATCACCGGATTGTCTGGTCCAGACTCCATTATTTACAGACTGCTGTCATATACCTGGAATATTGCTGAGCGCGGTGTGAAACAACAAACAAAGAAACAAACACAAAGGTAAACCTGAAAAAGTTTGTTTGTTTGTTTGTTTGTTGTTTAATTTAAATAAATTCAAAATTGATAGAAAACAGCTGTTCGATTGAGCCGAGGATAACTTGAGCAATGTCACGTGACTGCCATGACTCTTTTTGCTTTAGAAGCGGGGTATAAGGGGCTTATTCTGCCTCTCATAAATCCATGTGCAGCCTGACTTGCTCGTGGTGGGATATAAGAAATTTATTCCCCCCACTGAAAGTATTTTATCAAGACCATGTTGACCAATCAGATCTCATCATTCTGACATGGAGGTATGATAAAGTATATTAACCCAGTATGGTGTAAAGCAACCCAGTGATGCCAGTCTATCCCGCCTGCCACTAGGCATTTAGTCTTCTGTGTTGCAGGGCAGTTGTACAGGTTTGGCACCTTCTTCAAATACGATGTATAATGTATTACGAGCTGCAGCGATGTAGGGAGATGGTTGATGGTTGTAACAACACTCTCACCAAGCCAATATTGATCTTTGTGGTTCTCGTGTGTCTCAGTTCACAACTCAAGCTGGCGTGGTCAGCCTCCTTACCTACAGAACAAACGTAATTAGTCCATCAACACTTGAACAGAATGCAGGTCAGCAAGGTGATTACAACCCGACCTGATCATTCAGTCCGGCTTAATGTAACAATGAAAATAAAGAATGAGAGAAAGGCATTGCAAGAACACAGACGTATGACAGTCACAGTACTATTTAAAGACCTCTTTGTGAAGCTGGGTCTATATCACTGTATGAAGCTCTTCCTGAAGAGACGCGTGAAGATCCAGATAAGAATAGGTCTTCAGCAACCCATGCTTAACGTAACAGGCGACTATGTTTGTTGTAAGAGACGACTATGCTTATCGCAAGAGGCGACTAACGGGATTGGATGGTCAGGGTTGCTCACTTGGTTGATGTATGTCATCATATCCCAATGGCATGGATCGATGCTCATGATGTCAATCACTGGATTGTCTGGTCCAGACTGGATTATTTACAGAACGCCATCATATACTGGAATATTGCTGAGTGCGGTGTTAACCAACAAACAAACAAAAATCTTCTCGAAGGACACTGTTTCAGTCAGTGAGAGTGTTTCTGGAAACTGTCCCATCCAGGATGTCTGCCGGATGTCAAAACTGACATCTCACGTTTTGACATCTCACTGATACACATCAACTGGAACAATCAACTATTTAAAAAACGACATTTGTATCTACGTCCTGCGATCCACATTGCTTCCTGTAAACCCCCCAAACCCTAGAAGCCATTCGATAACATCGCCAGCAAATAAAGACCCACTGTTCATTTTGCTCGACTCAATTAATACCTCTCCCTCTGGCCATATCAAACATACATCCATTACCCTGTTTCTTCAAGAACAGCCAGCCTCTCGCATCCCGCCCCTCCCAGTGCCACCTACCCACTTCCACAATAGGCCCTTGTTTATAAGACATTAAATTGGATTTACCTCAACAGTTTTCAATATAAATTATTCATTACAGCTAACCCTGCTTATATTCATAACTGTGTGGAACAAAGGTCGGTGTTCAGCGCCTAATCTCCCGCCAGACCGACCACTGATGGAAGGTCACACTTGGTAAATAGACAAAGTAGTTCCGTTAATTGCTGAATAGACACATATGTATGTTAGTGTAGAGTTACGCAGCTTCGGGCAGTAGACAAGCATGGGAAGGTTAGCATTGAAATAACTAGGCATATTCATGATGACTAAACAACACACTCTGCCCAGTCAACTTGTAGGTCACACTGTCATTTTAACATCCCTATGCATTGTTTGTATATTTATCTGGGGCAGTGTATAGCAAGGAGTCTGGTTAGATGCAGAAACATCCTATATGGCAGTGTCAACTGTCTTTCCAGACTAACATCTAGTCTGTGAAATGACAAATCTTACAGAAAAAACAGTTGTTAAATTATCTTGATCAAAATATAATGAAAAGGAGCCCAGAGACTCTCTTCATTTTCAGATACTGAAGTAATCTAGACTTGCCCACTAATATAGACTTGCATGGGCTTTATTGGATATATTTGTTTCAGGGTCTGCATGATAGACTACTTTCTTTCAAGCATACAAGAATATGACACTTCAATACATAACACTGAGATTTGCAACCTCCTTTTCCTGATTTGAAATTATTTTTGAGCCGAAACACATTTATCTAAGAACATACACCATCCCAACTGAGGGCCCACAAATACATATCTGTCCTCATCAAATATATAGGATGAAATGCTCACACAGATTTGCTCTCCAGAGTCGTGTTCTGTGACTTCAGTTGTTTATGTCTTAAGTCATTAATGGATTCTGTGCTAGAAATTGGCACTAGTCCTGTAGTCCTTGCCAAACTGCACAATAGTTAAGGTATCATAAGTAGTAGTAGAAATTTGCCTTTTTTTAAGGGTTTAACTGCATGTATATGTTATCGTTAAAAGGACTACTGGATCTAAAATGCTAGTTTCTACTGCTGTGGATATTACATCCATGTTTCCATGACGATTCATTCAGATATTGTAAGAGGGAGGGTTAACTTATAAACATGCGCCCCCTCCATTGACACACACACACACACACCCCCCCCCCCCCCCCCATTCACAGTATCCCCGTGTCACATGTGACAAGACGTCATGTTGTACACTCATACTGATTCATCACAACCAAACTTCCTGGCACAATCATATTTCTCCCGCTTAATTTTGGAACGGAAACTTTACAAGTCATTCTCAAATAACAACTGATCTCACCTCCTGATGTGGTTATATCTGTGAACTTGAGGAAGGATGATCCTAGTCGCTGACACATCAGCCATGTACAAAGGGTTCGCTGAGGATGTAGCCTCACAGCGGTCTTACAGTCATCACACAAAATAACAAAACTCACTTCCTGACAACTAATCACAACCGATCATATTGTCAAAAACATCTTTCCTTTATGAGAATATTTTTAATTGGATGAGTTTGATGAAAATAAATATCATGAAACAACAGTACTTATTACATTATTAATATTGACGCGTGATAACAAGAGAGATTTGTAATGAAAGCCGCCCACGCTCCAATTTGCAAGTATGAGAAGGGAATAGACCACAGTACTGTTTGTTATAGCATGGGTGGGAGTACAGGAATACAAAGATGTGGTATTTCAGCTGTTAATAACTGTTGGTTTATGATAATGCAATGTTATTGACAAGGTAATGGTAGCTTGTATTGTCCCAACCTGCTTGTTACAACAGATGCTTGTCGTAAAAGGACACGAACAGAAATGGACGTGGTCAATCCTGACATATTCAAGTACTACCGACACTGAACAGCCATTGTACCCAACCAATCCTCAGTGAGTCCTCCATGACCCAGTTAGCCTAATTTAATTTTCATTCTCAACCTGACACATTGGCCCTATAAGAACCACACTAAGTGGAAGTAAAGAGGGATACAAACATCACCAGGTGGCGCTGTTATGTATCCATGGCAACAGACTACACAACTCAGCTATCAGCAGTAGACTCATCGAGTGGTGTTCCTTCCTCTCACCTGTGATATCTGGGTCATGACCGGGTGATCCCTTTGGTATTCAGCATGACACCCAGGTGAAAATTCCCCGACACAGATAGACACGAGGACCTGGACCGATGGAGACATGGGGTATATCGGACCCCAATTACAAGCACCTGGCGGCGATGAAAATCCATGACAGACGCAGGGCACTCCCTGGAGTAAAACTACCCCAAAATATATACGCAGTATGTAAGTAGCCACGTTCATCAGCCTGGCTGGGCACTGGGGTATAACTACGATGCATGTCAGATGGAGTACGGCTTAAATATTAAGCAATTTCCATGCCTGTGTATATATTGTGTTTTAGGCCTATCAACTGCAGACACATCTGGGGCGTACCTGTCAACCCTCACGTGTTCCGCGTCACATTCACAGTGATACAACAAAACTCACACTCTCATACAAGGCTACTATAATCTCATACTTGAGAGCTTTATTTTTTTGGTTTTAAAATTCCAACAGCATGGTTAAAGTTACCAAGGCACTTTGGTTTTTAAACGAAGGAAAGAGGCAAAAATGCAACAAAAAGGTTTTCAGATTGGAATGTGGCCATGGTTCCACAGGTCCGATGTAAAGTCGGGAATCAAAATCCAGACCTTATATATGATGGCAAACACACTTACCGCTAGACTACCCTAGGCTTGTCTTAAATCTTAAATCTGTTTTGTTCCCACCCTACCTAATACACAAACTTCATGGTCCAACAATGTCTCAAAATGTGTCTAATTTATCCTCTAAGATGATATCAGCCAGACAGTTCTCCTTTAAAGAAGATTGCAATGATAAAATACACCCGTTTATCGCTGCGATTCAAATGTTCACATCTGACTAAGCTATTACAATGGCCGTATGGCAGTGGTATCTCAACCATCACCAGAGATAACCCAGGCACTTTTCCTACCCCTCTGTCAACCCAAGAGTGTGCTTAATACATCTGCTCTGTTACATGTGTAACTGGGGGCACGGGTGGCCCAGTCGTCTAATGCGTCGTCAACTAACCAACCCCTAACTTTCCCTCTCAACTAACCAACACCTAACTTTCCCACCCAACTAACCAATACCTAACTTTCCCACCCAACTAACCAACACCTAACTTTCCCTCTCAACTAACCAACCCCTAACTTTCTCACCCAACTAACCAACACCTAACTTTCCCACCCAACTAACCAACACCTAACTTTCCCACTCAACTAACCAACACCTAACTTTCCCACTCAACTAACCAACACTAACTTTCCCACTCAACTAACCAACCCCTAACTTTCTCACCCAACTAACCAACCCCTAACTTTCCCACCCAACTAACCAATACCTAACTTTCCCACCCAACTAACCAACACCTAACTTTCCCTCTCAACTAACCAACCCCTAACTTTCTCACCCAACTAACCAACACCTAACTTTCCCACCCAACTAACCAACACCTAACTTTCCCACTCAACTAACCAACACCTAACTTTCCCACTCAACTAACCAACACTAACTTTCCCACTCAACTAACCAACACTAACTTTCCCACTCAACTAACCAACCCCTAACTTTCTCACCCAACTAACCAACCCCTAACTTTCCCACCCAACTAACGGACACCTAACTTTCCCTCTCAATTAACCGTCACCTAACTTTCCCACTCAACTAACCAACACCTAACTTTCACACTCAACTAACTAACACCTAACTTTCCCACCCATCTAACCAACACCTAACTTTCCCACTCAACTAACCAACACCTAACTTTCCCACTCAACTAACCAACACCTAACTTTCCCACCCAACTAACCAACACCTAACTTTCCCTCTCAACTAACCAACACCTAACTTTCCCACCCGTATTTACACCACACGTTTCACAGAGAGTGAAACACAAGCATGTGATCAGGCTTCCACCATGATGGCCTTCCAGGTGACCCTATCTCCGTCCACGGGTCAGTGCATGGGGATCACAATACCCTGCTGTGTTCCAGGTGAGCTAACACGGTATTCAAGCAACTGAGCTGTATCAGATCGCTGCGATAAAGGAAACACACACAACTCCCAGATGCTTTTACATTTTAGTGTTGAGAAATAACACTACTCCCATTATTGAATGATGTAATTGTTGCACAAGAGAGGAAGAACACCTTGAGAACATTTTCGTGTTGACTTTATAACATACAATGTCTTGTTGTTGTTTTTTTGTTTGTTGTTTAATGCCGCACTCAGCAATATTCCAGCTATATGATGGCGGTCTGTAAATAATCAAGTTACGACCAGACAATCCAGTGATTGACATCATGTGCATCGATCCACGCAATTGCGATATGATGACATCCATCAACTAAGTCAGGGAGCCTGATCACCCGATCCCATTAGTTGCCTTGTACGACAAGCATAGTCACCTTTTTGATCTTAGGAATATGCTCAGAGAGAGTCCCTAGCTGTCTGTGTTTTCAGCTCATTTATCATAGGTTAAATGTTTTTAAATCTCTCTTAACAGCTATCTATTACACTGTTTAAACACACATTTTCCTTATAAAAAAATAATGAATTGTAGCATTCTTATCAAAATTCATCCAAATGTGAAATGTCATAAATACAAGGAAATATGTTAGAAAATGATTAAATTGCAAATACTTTCACAGGCTCTATTGCTATGTTCTAGTAGACACCACTTATCACAGACTAACACCTAGTCTCTGAAATGAATATATTTTACAGAAAAGAAACAGTTGCTAAACTATAGTAATAGAACATAATAAAAAGGCGCCCAGAGACTTGCTTCATTTTCAGACAGCAGTATCTTGACTTGACAAACATTATAGACTTGCATGGGCTGTACTGGATATATTTGTTTCAGTGTCTGTATGACAACTACCCTTATCACAGTGAGTGCTGTATACCCCCATACATCCCCATATACCCCCATACATCCCCATATACCCCCATACATCCGCATAGAGCTACACCAGCCACCTGGGAGGAATACTGACACTGCCACCTCTATGCTAGCCTTGCTCCAAGGCTGTACGGAAAGACAAGTCCAAGAATGTGTAGTAATTCTATCTTCCTAATAGGCAAGTCTAGATATGTGGACAGTAAGTATTTACATAATCTAGAAATAATAATTTTAACTAAAAATTATTGCCTTAGAAACTTGTGCATGTCTACCTCTATGTTGGAGACAGGGATCTGGGCACAGACAGTCGTCACCCCAGTAGCACCAGGAGGCCATAGAAGGAGTGTTGGGACATTTTGTCATAAAAATGAATTAAATATATTGGGAAGGGAACGGAAACAAGAACACAAAGATAGCAATTTTCCACGTGGATGAACCGACGTTAGTTCACTGAACATGATGCAGTCAAATGAAACAGTCACTTTACAAATGGACGGATTAACCTTGGTTGATGTTTTTAATCATCAACTGACGGTTGGATGTTTTTTACATTGAATTGACTAAAAAAGGAATATAGATATTGCTAATATAAAATATAATAATATGTTGTTTCTCTCTTCTTAACAATAAAACATTATGTGAGTTTACAAACACAGGATTCAAGTTTCACGTCTTTACGGCACATCTTTTATGATGTATCTGTCTAAGGCTGGCAGCATCCGGCCAGCATCAGACCATGGCCAGTATTCCATTACTTTTCCCTCCCCATACAAAACAAGTAATCAGGCCATGGCCTGTATTCCATTACTTTTCCCTCCCCATACAAAACAAGTAATCAGGCCATGGCCAGTATTCCATTACTTTTCCCTCCCCATACAAAACAAGTAATCATGCCATGGCCAGTATTCCATTACTTTTCCCTCCCCATACAAAACAAGTAATCAGGCCATGGCCAGTATTCCATTACTTTTCCCTCCCCATACAAAACAAGTAATCAAATCTGGCCAGTTTTCTATTACTTTTCCCTCCCCATAAAAAACAAGTAATCTACTTTTGACAGTATTCCATTACTTTTCCCTCCCATACAAAACAAGTAATCAACTCTGGCCAGTATTCCATTACTTTTCCCTCCCATACAATCCTTGACTGTAGGCCATTGGTAGTAGTGCTCTCGCCCACCGTGACCTGATCAATCTACCATTACCACTGGAGCCTGCAACAATACAAGCCTGCAACAATACAAGCCGGCAACAATACAAGCCGAGTGATAGAGGCTTGCCCGTATCCCACACTGACCTTGCTGTTGTTCCCACCACGCCTGTCCTCTCATGCCAACTGACCCCTACTGCCCTGCCATCCTCACACGGGACAAAAGTCCAGCTATAAATCGTGTCTGTGCTCCTGCCTGCCTCAATTTATTACCCCTATGTAGTGAGAGCCGTGCTGGACAGTGGTCACTTGTCCCCCATCCATGGACACCTGGGTCATGTATCATCTACATACACTAACGACTCCTGTGGGGGTAAGAAATACGTTCTTCCCTGCTGAATGCTGGCACACCCAACACACGTCACCAAAATAGAAATATCTGAGGAATCAATCCCAGTCCAAGTTAACACTGTAACCACTTGGCCACCCACAACCTCACCCACACCCACACCCACACCCACACCCACACCCACAACACAGGAGGACAGTAACGTGAGGAAGTACGCCACCCACAACCTCAACACAGGAGGACAGTAACGTGAGGAAGTACGCCACCCACAACCTCAACACAGGAGGACAGTAACGTGAGGAAGTACGCCACCCACAACCTCAACCAGGAGGACAGTAACGTGAGGAAGTACGCCACCCACAACCTCAACACAGGAGGACAGTAACGTGAGGAAGTACGCCACCCACAACCTCAATACAGGAGGACAGTAACGTGAGGAAGTACGGTACCTCTCACTCTACATAGGTTAATATATGAAACATATCTCAAGAACAGTAACTTGAGGAAGTACGGTACCTCTCGCTCGACACAGGTGAATATGAAACATACCTCAAGATCAGAAACTTGGGGAAGTACGGTAACTCTCACTGGACATTTAACTACTCCAGATAAAGTGAAGTGGCTGGGCTTAGATATAGGCAACAGCACTTGTAAATACCTGTGTAGATAACGAACTTAACCCTCGGGTCTAATCCTGCCCAGTGGTGGACAGGTGAAGAAGCTCACCTGGTAGTCACTACACCTGCTCATGTACCCCCACCCACCACAGCAGAGGGGAAACACAGAATCAAGGCCCCCATGTCACGAAACAAACTTAAGTTTTACTCAGCTTTTAACTCAGCTGAGTTTCACACCCAGTCACGTTTCTCAACGCAAACTCAGTCAGCTATAGACTCAGTTTGAGTTAAAAATCGAACTCAGTTAATTTCGAGAATGCGTTTTGCTGCGCATTCTCAAATTTGAGTAAAAACTCAGACCGAAGTAAGCTTTTTAACTTAAGTTTGTTTCGAGAAATCAGAGCCTGATTTGTTAAATCTGGCAGTAGACTGTAAATACAGCGTGTTGGAAAGTAAGTAGCACGGTCTACCTGTGTCTAGTATCATCATGCCTGGCAAGGGGCAAGGTAGCAGGAGGCTCCGGTCTAGTTCGTGCCGGCTAGCGTGCTACATGTCCATGTAGATAAAACTCTATAACACTATGCAAAGGTTGAAGGGTCGGAGATTGTAACATACTATCAGTGAACAACTGTCAAGTCGCACAATGTCATTCATTCATAACGAATGCCACTACGTCAACCCTGACCAAGATTGGAAACTGTACGTGACGGAAATCACCAAGTCCACGAAATATGGGGTCAAATGCAACAAAGTGTCACAACTATCTACCTGGATCTCTAGGAGCTTGTAGAAACCACAGCTATTTCCCTCCAAAACTGGGAAGAGCAGACGTCCCACACAAAGCCCCAGAAAACATTCCAGTATGTCCAGGCATACTCCGCAGTCCCAATACACATGCAGTGTCATAGACTCCTGAGACATGCTCGGTCAGGCATGAGATGAAATACCTGTGAGGCCGTAATGCAAATCCTTGACCGAGCAGAGTGACCGATGGCTTGATGGTTCACCAGCTGGGCAGTTTCACCAGCCTACAGCACACAAAACCTTACCTGAATTTCAGTAACTCCAACAGACGTTTTTTCCCTCTGTAAACTTCAGCACCTGCTATTTCCGATAATTTCCGAAGGGAGAAACATCGAGGTCCTCTCACAGGTCTAACATGTGTTTCTCCCACACGAATAGGAAGCCGGGAATACTATAGGCTAGCGTAGAATGAGAGCGCACTTCACTGAACACACTTGGCTGCCAGAACTGAGGGAGGGGGGAGAGAGGGAGGGGGGGAGAGAGGGAGGGGGGAGGGAGGAGGGAGGAGATCGCTGCTTGCCGTGACCTATGATTCACGGAGTGTAGAGAAGGCGGGATCACGGCTCCATCCGTGGCTCCATAGCTCCACAGATAGACTGGTAAAGGAGCACCCAACAAAGCATTCTTATTTCACTGGGAAGATCAGATTTAACACTCAATGTATATATATTCCTGGGCTTCAAACAGTAGCTTTAATGTCCTATACTGAATAATCCTGTGAGATATTTAGATTCACAGTTTTTCTGGTTAATGTTTTATCGGAATTGACACAAACGACGTAGACATACTTCTGGCCTACTAGATTTTGATATTCAGCACAAAGCTTTTTTTATTTCATACAGAATATTCAGAACTCCAAATTATGTAAATATTCCCAATATATCTTTAGACCATGGAAGAAGGTCATCATCCAAAAGAGTACTTCCCTTTATGTTTTATAGAGGCCAACATTTACTCAAAACAATATATTCAAATCTTATTCAAATTTAAAATAATCAATGTAGATGTGATATGTTTTCCAAACAGTTATTCTTTATGCTGCCAAGAGACAGACATGCATGTTTCACAGAGGCCGACATTTACTCAAAATAATATATTCATATTTTACTCAAATTTAAAATAATCAATGTAGATGTGATATGTTTTCCAAACAGTTATTCTTTATGCTGCCAAGAGACAGACAGGCATGTTTCACAGAGGCCGACATTTACTCAAAATAATATATTCATATTTTACTCAAATTTAAAATAATCAATGTAGATGTGATATGTTTACCAAATATCCTTTATGCTGCTCAGATACAGACATACATTCTGATAAATTACTTGTGATGGAGACGTCAAGACTTGCACCAATAATGAAGCCATTTCCCCAACCCCAAGCCATGCTGTCTTTCAGGGCAGGGCGTAGACTAGCACAAGTCTCTAAGGCAATAATTATTAGTTCAAATAATAATTTCTTGATTATATAAATAATAAGAACAAGTTGTCCTTATAAGAGACTGGAGTCATTAGACTGTCCACATATTTAGACTTGCTAATTATAAGGATAGTACATGTATTACCATACACCCATAGGCTTAGTTATCATTGGCCAGAGCCTGGGAGCAAGGCTAGGCAGGGCGGCTCTCTGGTACTTGACATTCATACCACTTGCATAACAGTATGTCTCAAGCGATAGACTTTCATAACCCTGTTTGATGTTTGAGATTCATGAATAATACCATGGCGATGTACATGCCTCTGGGATACTACTGAACAATTAGATATAGACAGTCATACAATGAACAGATAACTGATGGAAAATCTTATAAATTTGAATTCTTTTGAAAAAAAACACTGTATGAATGCATGAAGAACAAACCAATATTGCAAGAGAACCTAAGCTATATTTACTGAATGAAAGCCATGGGGTAGACTTGCACAAGTCTCTAAGGTAATAATTATTAGTTTAAATCATTTCTAGATTATGGAAATGATAAAAACAAGTTGTCCCTTTAAGAGACTGAAGTCCTTAGACATATCTAGACTTGCCTAATAGGAGGATATAGTAACTACACATCTATTGACTTATCTTGTAGTACAGCCTTGGAGCAAGGCTAGCCATGGGGCACTGGTCATTATCTTGATGTGGAAAGAATGAAATTATGGGCTCAGATGAAAGAACTAGCTTTGTCTGGAAACTGAAAACAGTACCCAGACCTCTACTCTCCCTGTTTCCGTCATTACAACACAGGCTGACTTATGCCTCCATCAATAAAATATTAAAGTGTTTGTTTAGAAGTGAGTGAGTGAGTGAGTTGGCTTTAACTCTGCTTTGAATGGTATGTCAGTTACATCATGGCGGGTTTTCGAAGTGAGTGAGTGAGTGAGCGAGTCAGGTTTAAAGCTGCTCTGAACAGTATTTCAGTTCTCTCTAAGTCTAGTTGACTAACAACGGCAAGTATAGACGACTAACATCGGAAAGTCTAGATGACTAACAACAGCAAGTATAGACGACTAACATCGGCAAGTCTAGATGACTAACATCGGCAAGTCTAGACGACTAACATCGGCAAGACTAGATGACTAACATCGGCAAGTCTAGATGACTAACATCGGCAAGACTAGATGACTAACATCGGCAAGCCTAGATGACTAACATCGGCAAGTACAGACAACTAACATCGGCAAGTATAGACGACTAACATTGGCAAGTCTAGACGGCTAACATCGGCAAGTATAGACAACTAACATCGGCAAGTATAGACGACTAACATCGGCAAGTCTAGATGACTAACATCGGAAAGTCTAGATGACTAAAAACGGCAAGTCTAGACGACTAACAACGGCAAGTCTAGGTGACTAACATCGGAAAGTCTAGACGACTAACATCGGCAAGTATAGACGACTAACATCGGCAAGTATAGACGACTAACATCGGCAAGACTAGATGACTAACATCGGCAAGACTAGATGACTAACATCGGCAAGTACAGACAACTAACATCGGCAAGTATAGACGACTAACATCGGCAAGACTAGAAGACTAACATCGGCAAGACTAGATGGCTAACATCGGCAAGTATAGACGACTAACATCGGCAAGTCTAGATGACTAACATCGGAAAGTCTAGATGACTAAAAACGGCAAGTCTAGACGACTAACAACGGCAAGTCTAGGTGACTAACATCGGAAAGTCTAGACGACTAACATCGGCAAGTACAGACAACTAACATCGGCAAGTATAGACGACTAACATCGGCAAGACTAGATGACTAACATCGGCAAGACTAGATGGCTAACATCGGCAAGTACAGACAACTAACATCGGCAAGTCTAGATGACTAACATCGGCAAGACTAGATGACTAACATCGGCAAGTATAGACGACTAACATTGACAAGTCTAGACGACTAACATCGGCAAGTACAGACAACTAACATCGGCAAGTATAGACGACTAACATTGGCAAGTCTAGACGGCTAACATCGGCAAGTATAGACGACTAACATCGGCAAGTCTAGATGACTAACATCGGCAAGTCTAGACGACTAACATCGGCAAGTACAGACAACTAACATCGGCAAGTATAGACGACTAACATTGGCAAGTCTAGACGGCTAACATCGGCAAGTATAGACAACTAACATCGGCAAGTATAGACGACTAACATCGGCAAGACTAGATGACTAACATCGGCAAGACTAGATGACTAACATCGGCAAGTACAGACAACTAACATCGGCAAGTATAGACGACTAACATCGGCAAGACTAGACGACTAACATCGGCAAGACTAGATGACTAACATCGGCAAGACTAGATGGCTAACATCGGCAAGTACAGACAACTAACATCGGCAAGTCTAGATGACTAACATCGGCAAGACTAGATGACTAACATCGGCAAGTATAGACGACTAACATTGACAAGTCTAGACGACTAACATCGGCAAGTACAGACAACTAACATCGGCAAGTATAGACGACTAACATTGGCAAGTCTAGACGGCTAACATCGGCAAGTATAGACGACTAACATCGGCAAGTCTAGATGACTAACATCGGCAAGTCTAGACGACTAACATCGGCAAGTACAGACAACTAACATCGGCAAGTATAGACGACTAACATTGGCAAGTCTAGACGGCTAACATCGGCAAGTATAGACGACTAACATCGGCAAGTATAGACGACTAACATCGGCAAGACTAGATGACTAACATCGGCAAGACTAGATGACTAACATCGGCAAGTACAGACAACTAACATCGGCAAGTATAGACGACTAACATCGGCAAGACTAAATGACTAACATCGGCAAGACTAGATGGCTAACATCGGCAAGTACAGACAACTAACATCGGCAAGTCTAGATGACTAACATCGGCAAGACTAGATGACTAACATCGGCAAGTATAGACGACTAACATTGACAAGTCTAGACGACTAACATCGGCAAGTACAGACAACTAACATCGGCAAGTATAGACGACTAACATCGGCAAGACTAGATGACTAACATCGGCAAGACTAGATGACTAACATCGGCAAGTACAGACAACTAACATCGGCAAGTATAGACGACTAACATCGGCAAGACTAGATGACTAACATCGGCAAGACTAGATGGCTAACATCGGCAAGTATAGACGACTAACATCGGCAAGTCTAGATGACTAACATCGGAAAGTCTAGATGACTAACAACGGCAAGTCTAGGTGACTAACATCGGAAAGTCTAGATGACTAACATCGGCAAGTCTAGATGACTAACATCGGCAAGTATAGACGACTAACATTGATAAGTCTAGATGGCTAACATCGGCAAGTATAGACAACTAACATCGGCATGTCTAGATGACTAACATCGGCAAGTCTAGACGACTAACATCGGCAAGTCTAGACGGCTAACATTGGCAAGACTAGATGACTAACATCGGCAAGTCTAGACGACTAATATCGGCAAGTCTAGAATCTGCAATAGAGACAGGCTCAAGAATGATCATAGTTTAAACGTCAGTCTACCACTGTAACACTTCCTCCGCCTACAGAACTATAGCCTGTCTCTAAGGCTGTACTGAAAGAATATTCCATGGATGTGTAGTAATTCTATCCCCCTAATAGCCAAGTCTAGATATGTGGACAGGAATCTAGTCTCTTTCAGGACAATTTGTTCTTATTATTTACATAATCAGAAATTATAATTTCAACGAATAATTATTGCCTGAGAGACTAGTGCAAGTCTAACAGGACTGGGCAACCTGCCACCAGGCATGCCATGAAGTTCTAGGACACACCCTCTCTCAAGTATAGCTGCCCTTTCCCCCCCCCCCCCCCCCCCCCCCCCGACACCCTCTGACAAGATCGTGTTTGGAAATGCAAAATAGCAGTTTGCCATTTACTGGTTGAAGTCGAAGCTGAGTGGGAGCTCCTCTCAGGGAACATTAAACTTGGGGTGACATTTACCCCACCGCCGTCTCATGGTCAGATCTCCGCATGTAAAACATGGCAAGCGCAAAGTCAAACACTCGCATCAGCAAATTATTTACTTGTATCAGATGCACAACAAAGGGTTTATCCGATTAATCCCTGAGGCATCGGATTCACTCTGCCTGTTCATTACCATCTACAACCATAACGAGGGGATCACACAACTATAAGGAGGGGATCACACAACTATAAGGAGGGGATCACACAACTATAAGGAGGGAATCACACAACTATAAGGAGAGGATCACAGAACTATAAGGAGGGGATCACACAACTATAAGGAGGGGATCACACAACTATAAGGAGGGGATCACACAACTATATGAAGGGGATCACACAACTATAAGGAGAGGATCACACAACTATAAGGAGGGGATCACAGAACTATAAGGATGGGATCACACAACTATCACGATGGATCACACAATTATAAGGAGAGGATCACACAACTATAAGGATGAGATCACAGAACTATAAGGATGGATCACACAACTATAATGATGGATCACACAACTATCACGATGGATCACACAACTATATGAAGGGGATCACACAACTATAAGGAGGGGATCACACAACTATAATGATGGATCACACAACTATCACGATGGATCACACAATTATAAGTAGGGGATCACACAACTATCACTATGGATCACACAATTATAAGGAGGGGATCACACAACTATCACGATGGATCACACAACTATAAGGATGAGATCACAGAACTATAAGGATGGATCACAGAACTATAATGATGGATCACACAACTATCACGATGGATCACACAATTATAAGTAGGGGATCACACAACTATCACTATGGATCACACAATTATAAGGAGGGGATCACACAACTATCACGATGGATCACACAACTATAAGGATGAGATCACAGAACTATAAGGATGGATCACAGAACTATAATGATGGATCACACAACTATCACGATGGATCACACAATTATAAGTAGGGGATCACACAACTATCACTATGGATCACACAATTATAAGGAGGGGATCACACAACTATCACGATGGATCACACAACTATAAGGATGAGATCACAGAACTATAAGGATGGATCACAGAACTATAATGATGGATCACACAACTATCACGATGGATCACACAACTATATGAAGGGGATCACACAACTATAAGGAGGGGATCACACAACTATCGTGATGGATCACACAACTATCACGATGGATCACACAACTATAAGGATGAGATCACAGAACTATAAGGATGGATCACAGAACTATAATGATGGATCACACAACTATCACGATGGATCACACAACTATATGAAGGGGATCACACAACTATAAGGAGGGGATCACACAACTATAAGGAGGGGATCACACAACTATCATGATGGATCACACAACTATCACGATGGATCACACAATTATAAGGAGGGGATCACACAACTATCACGATGGATCACACAACTATCATGATGGATCACACAACTATAAGGAGGGGATCACACAACTATCATGATGGATCACACAACTATCACGATGGATCACACAATTATAAGGAGGGGATCACACAACTATCACGATGGATCACACAACTATAAGGATGAGATCACACAACTTTCACGATGGATCACACAATTATAAGTAGGGGATCACACAACTATCACGATGGATCACACAATTATAAGTAGGGGATCACACAACTAACACGATGGATCACACAGCTATAAGGATGAGATCACACAACTATCATGATGGATCACACAACTATCACGATGGATCACACAACTATCACGATGGATCACACAACTATAATGATGGATCACACAACTATAAGGATGAGATCACACAACTATCATGATGGATCACACAACTATCACGATGGATCACACAACTATAATGATGGATCACACAACTATAAGGATGAGATCACAGAACTATAAGGAGGGATCACACAACTATCATGATGGATCACACAACTATAAGGAGGGATCACACAACTATCACGATGGATCACACAACTAGAAGGAGGGGATCACACAACTATAAGGAGGGATCACACAACTATAAGGAGGGATCACACAACTATCACGATGGATCACACAACTATAAGGATGAGATCACACAACTATCATGATGGATCACACAACTATAAGGATGAGATCACACAACTATCATGATGGATCACACAACTATAAGGAGGGATCACACAACTATCATGATGGATCACACAACTATAAGGAGGGATCACACAACTATCACGATGGATCACACAACTATAAGGATGAGATCACACAACTATCATGATGGATCACACAACTATAAGGATGAGATCACACAACTATCATGATGGATCACACAACTATAAGGAGGGATCACACAACTATCATGATGGATCACACAACTATAAGGAGGGATCACACAACTATCACGATGGATCACACAACTATAAGGATGAGATCACACAACTATCATGATGGATCACACAACTATAAGGATGAGATCACACAACTATCATGATGGATCACACAACTATAAGGATGAGATCACACAACTATCACGATGGATCACACAACTATAAGGATGAGATCACACAACTATCATGATGGATCACACAACTATAAGGATGAGATCACACAACTATCATGATGGATCACACAACTATCATGATGGATCACACAACTATCATGATGGATCACACAACTATCATGATGGATCACACAACTATAAGGATGAGATCACAGAACTATCATGATGGATCACACAACTATAAGGATGAGATCACACAACTATCATGATGGATCACACAACTATAAGGATGAGATCACACAACTATCATGATGGATCACACAACTATAAGGATGAGATCACAGAACTATCATGATGGATCACACAACTATAAGGATGAGATCACACAACTATCATGATGGATCACACAACTATAAGGATGAGATCACACAACTATCATGATGGATCACACAACTATAAGGATGAGATCACAGAACTATCATGATGGATCACACAACTATAAGGATGAGATCACACAACTATCATGATGGATCACACAACTATAAGGATGAGATCACACAACTATCATGATGGATCACACAACTATAAGGATGAGATCACACAACTATCATGATGGATCACACAACTATAAGGATGAGATCACAGAACTATCATGATGGATCACACAACTATAAGGATGAGATCACACAACTATAAGGATGAGTGAGTGAGTTGGGCTTAATGCCGCTTTTAACAGTATTCCAGTCATATCACGGCGTGTCAGCTTAATGTGGGAGGAAAGCCCGAAGTGATGCAGGTCTTCGGTGAAACCCACGAGCACGGGTATGGTGCTGACAAATCTAGAATCATAATCGGGGCAAACCCGGATTCGAACCCACAATCATAGGTTTCTGGCGTGCCCAAGGGACGCAACTCTGCACAGCGAATTGCGGCGCCTTAGTCGACTGGGCCACCCGTGGCCCCCTATAAGGATGAGATCACACAACTATAATGATGGATCACACAATCATAAGGAGGGATCTTCATCGGTTTGTTTGTTTGTTGTTTAATGCCCACTAAGCAATAGTCATATTTCTTCATTTGTAAGGACATCTGTATGTATATTTCAAATACTAAATATGGAATCTGTCACATTTAGAACCATCTTGTAATGGTTTCTATATTAAAAGACAATCTATACAAAAAAACAATACAAAAATTACGGAAATTAATATAAGTCTACATGGCTTTTGACATACAAAATACAAATACACTATTGATGGTGAATACAGGATGATATTAAGTCTGTGCAAGTTCATCTAAACTTCAATAAGTTAAAGGCAATTGTTGAAAGTTTTCCGCATCACCGAGGGAAAACATTGACGAAGTGTGCCTTACCTCAGTGAGACAGGCTATCCTGATACTGTTGGTGTGACTACGCTGTGCACTGACTGACTCAATGTGTGTATTCACAGGAGACTCCCCCACGTTACCCGCACAATATAGCGTAGACAAGCATGGCGATTTCTCCGTATCAAACACACACGACATGCTATGACAGTCCTCTCACACACACATGACATGCTATGACAGTCCTCTCACACACGTGACATGCTATGACAGTCTTCTCACACACGTGACATGCTATGACAGCCCTCTCACACACATGTGACATGCTATGACAGCTCTCTCACACACATGTGACATGCTATGACAGTCCTCTCACACACATAACATGCTACGACAGTCCTCTCACACACACATGATATGCTATGACAGTCCTCTCATACACGTGTGACATGCTATGACAGTCCTCTCACACACACGATATGCTATGACAGTCCTCTCACACACACGATATGCTATGACAGTCCTCTCACACACATGTGACATGCTATGACAGTCCTCTCACACACATAACATGCTACGACAGTCCTCTCACACACACGATATGCTATGACAGTCCTCTCACACACATGTGACATGCTATGACAGTCCTCTCACACACACATGATATGCTATGACAGTCCTCTCATACACGTGTGACATGCTATGACAGTCCTCTCATACACGTGTGACATACTATGACAGTCCTCTCGCACACATGTGACATACTATGACGGGCCTCTCACACACACATGATATGCTATGACAGTCCTCTCACACACATGTGACATACTATGACAGGCCTCTCACACACACATGACATACTATGACGGGCCTCTCACACACACGTGACATGCTATGACGGTCCTCTCACACACAACATACTATGACAGTCCTCTCACACACACATGCGACATGCTATGACAGTCCTCTCACACACACAACATACTATGACAGTCCTCTCACACACACACATGACATGCTATGACGGTCCTCTCACACACACAACATACTATGACAGTCCTCTCACACACACACATGACATGCTTTGACGGTCCTCTCACACACACAACATACTATGACAGTCCTCTCACACACACATGTGACATGCTATGACGGTCCTCTCACACACACACACAACATGCTATGACAGTCCTCTCACACACGTGACATGCTATGACTGTCCTCTCACACACACACACAACATGCTATGACAGTCCTCTCACACACGTGACATGCTATGACAGTCCTCTCTCACACACGTGACATGCTATGACAGTCCTCTCACACACACATGACATGCTATGACAGTCCTCTCACACACATGTGACATGCTATGATAGTGCCAGGGATAGAAACTAAAAGTTTAAACCCACTAGTCCTAAAAATAGTAACATTGTAGCAAAACCCTAATGGCAAATTTCCACTAGTACTTATGACACCTTAACTATTGAGTAGTTTGGCAAGAAATGTAGAACTAGTGCAAATTACTATCACTGTAGCACTCTGACACATGAAGACATATATATATCAGATGCTCTGACAGTCCTCTCACACACATGTATATCCCTCTCTCAGACCACTAACCTTCACTCTTGCCCTGCTCCATACATCCACCAATATTCACGTGTCAGAACAGATGCTGGCGTTTCACGGGTAAACGTCTCACTTGACAGAGGGTGGTCACATTTAGCCGTGTTAGACAAGAGCCATGTAACTATCACTTGTGCAATAGAGAGGGATTAAACCTTTTGTGTAGTCCGTCAGGCACAGAAGACCAGGCCATCTGCCCAAGTGGCAACAAGACCAGTGTTGGCAGTTCCAGAGCCAGCCCAACGATCAATACCTGCTCGCCTAACTTCACCATCAATATCGGCAATCAGCTAGTATTATTAGGCCACCGCTTGGCCAATCACATCGCAGTGTGAGTGACCCTGAGCCTGTCCCCTGGGCGTGTGCAGATTCCCTCCCTAGGGAGATATGAATAATACTCAGCCAGCAGCCTCAGTAGCTATTGTGATTGGTGATGAAGTGATGTGATACCGTGGTAATAGCATGGGGCTACTGACAAAAGGGCTGTCTGGACCCAGTTCTGTGTGTCTATGAGATAATGGTGGCCCACATGTCCTCATTCATTGAAGACAGATCACACTAATCGTTCCTAATGTTCTGTTGGCCTTTGTTCTCTAAGGAGCTGTTTTGCTGTCTATGAGAACTGTATTAGCCAAGAAAGCTGTCATTGTCACACCATTGTCAATCCTAATTCTACAACCATTTTCTGTCAATTATTCCATGGTTTTAGATTTGTCACTCTAAAGTGAAATCTTAATATAACCATATCCTGTTACATGTGAGTGTTGCCTAATGACGCAGTCAATGAAAACAACCCATGTCACAGTGGCCTGTACATGAACCAGGGTCAATTAAACCAGTGGTTGATAGCATGAGCAACAGCCAAAGCCATCGGGTCATGATGACATTCAATCAGCCAATCACCCATCCCTGTCATCTTTTACAACAAGCCTGGGATCTGGGGACCGATGATAGATCCCCACCGGGTTCATGTTAAAAGAACGATAAATTACAGATCATTCTAAAAAGTTCTTGATCTCTCCAAGAGGCAGATGGAAACAATATTACCTAGGAAGGAGGATATAAAGGATATAGGAACTATTTTATTATGTAGAAGATTAGAGACATGGTCAATACGAAGACTGAATGAAGGTTAACGATGTCTGCTAACGAAGCGAACAGTAGTTTTCGTCGACATCAAGTGGACGACAATTGCTGTCTTGAGCTGGCGGACTGTTCCATCAATAGGGTGCTTAACGGCGGAAATTGCCCATTGTGGCTGAGCGTGTGCCAAACTGCACAGGAAATAATCAGAGGCAGACTATGTTAATATGGCCACCATTATTGCCCTATATCATCACGCTATTAGTCAACTTACTGGTGTGGGATGTCGAAGATTTCCTGAGGCCTTGAAGGGTCAGACTGGTGCTGCTGATGTCCCGGTAGATGCTGATTTTGTGGTAGATGCTGATGTTGTTTATATACACTGATGACACAGTAGTTGCTAATGTTGTGACGGTTGAGTCCGTCTTCAGTCCTGGAATCAGTAAAGAACTTGTGTTAAATACCATGCCTTGTCTTGACCATGATGAAAGGCAATACTCCAAGCAGGAGAAAGAAGTAAGAAGTGAGAAGCCTGTGGACTGACATGTATACATCTTCCTGAGGCAAGGGAGTTAACTGACTTTAAAAGTCCAGTTTCCACCCTTGCCGAACTAGGCTGGAATTCCTGGGCTCGATTGTAGCACCACCAGGGGCTGTTACGAGTTAAATCCCTTCTATGCCTCTCCTATGGACCAATCAGATTCCACCACTTGTATCACTTGCATTGCTTCAAACAAAATGGCGGTGCCAAGTCAAGACGATCTGATGGACAATCAAGATCTATATTGTGAGAAAACGGGTCTTACATCGCAAACTGCATCAAATCACATGAGCACCTTGATTAAAAACTTGAAAAGATTTGGAAAATATCTGTTGACAACGAGTTAGTGGTGCAAATGCTGTGCAAATCCTGCAATCGACCAAAATCTGCATGACAGTTTACTAACCGGATTTCGATTTCGGTACGCATAGGCTCATTAGTCCAGCCAAAATCTAACTCCATAATAGCAGCCTAGTTCGGCATGGGCGGAAACTGGACTTTTATAGTCAGTTAACTCTCTTGCCTCGGGAAGATGTATGTATATTGAAGATTGTACCAGTACATCATATTTGAAACAAGCATGAAATACTCATATCCCCTGCCAGCATGACATGTCTGGTTGTGTGCATGGCAAGAAATATTGTACAGTTTTCAAGACCTGCTCTGGAAATTAGCACTATCGCCATTTTCAGTCTAAGTCAAAGTTGTTGCCATGGAAACTCCAAAGATAAATTTGTAACATCCCAAACCATCAAAAGGCACCAGGTCACCACTAGACCTATCTGTGTGCCAAGTTTGGTTAAGATATCACTCATGGTTTTTGAGTTCTGCTCGGGAAACGAAACATGACGAACGGACGGAAGGACAGCACCCATTCTTATACACTTTTTGGCAGGGGATAAAAGTTAACAGAAGGCATAAGGTGATCTGATATTTCAAAATTGAAAAAGAAATATATCATTATTGTATCACGGCTAAAATTCCCTGTATAAAAGAGGAAATGACAGGGTCCAAATCATTATGACACAGCTGAAACAAGTTCCCGGTGCTTTCATGTCACGCTTAGAAATCTGATGACTGTGATGTGAGTCGAGGCAATGAGGGAAGTACTTCACACAAGCAGACTGGACAAACACTTGGAAAGTGATGAACATCTGTCATTGAGATTAATCTTCTGATTCGCATAATTAAATTCGTAAAGGCACATCTAAACATCTCTTTCAGTACCCTGTGGAAAACTTGACATGAAGTACATTACTATGACTGAATTTAAACCAAAAAGAGACATTTAATAAAATAATATTCAAAATTTATCTGGTTATTCAGCAAATCAAAAAAAGGTTCTTGACTTTTGGTTTGAGCTAACTTTGATTAGTGTTGCTATTGCTGAAAAATTGAACATTGAAGTTCACTTTCCAATAAAATATATAGTGCCAAGCATGGTAACCACAGTAAATATCTTTGAATTTGACAAGGAAAAATAAACACCATATTTAACAAATGATCTATTTGGCATAACATTTTCTTACTAAAGTACAGATTCTAGTACTTTTTGGTGTTGAGTCCAGGGGTCCGGAAAATTTAAAATCCCAATCGGACATTTGCATTTAGGCCACGCCCCCTTCAAATAGCGTATTTTAGTACGACTTTTCACACACATTACAAGTTTACGTATTCATAATATGATGAATTATGAATTGTTTCAATTTAAATTGTTTAATTTACCAGACAATTAATAACAAATAATATCATTTTTAGATTTACATGGAAAAAATACGTTTGTTTCTGTTATAATAACGATCTGTTAACGTAGTGAACGGTCTAATTAATATTCATGAGTTATATTCATGGGTCTGCTCAAGTGTACGCGTTGTAACATTTGGATCGAGACTATTTTCCCATATTTGGTTATCATGTGACCTCACGGGAAAAGTTTTTTTTTAAACTAAAGATTTTTTTAAAAACAAGACAGATAATTTAATCACAAATACTAAAATATCATTGATAGCAATAGTTATTTGAATACTTTTTTCATCTGTACTTAATTATTGACCATAAAAAAATTGGATATCGATCGTCCGAGAAAGCAAAATGGCGGTCAATCAAGATTCAATATACGACTAGCTACTGAAAACAATAAAATCTGCAAATCCTCATTGTATGTCAACCAAGTGAAAGTCGTTAGCCACGACTTACAAAATGATCATCCAGACTTTGAGGGTTTGGCAGATCCGCCCGACTGATCTGCATCCGTCGAATGGCTGTCGTCACGCTTTCGCTTCTTGTCTGAGGTTACAAATCGTACGATTGTGAGGATAATGAGGTACATCGATGATGCAAGGTATTAATGTACAGTTGTAAACACCTTTCACTCAAATTAACAATGTTCTCAGTAATTAATCCTCGATTAATCAGTGTCAACTCAGTTTATTGCCCATTACAGTGATTGACAGATTGGACTATCATGTAGGTACGATGTATTTACAGCAATCAAAACAAACAAAGCTTGTCAGTGTAGTTAATCTTCATTGTGTTGCAACTGCAGACAGAAACTGCTCAGTCCTAACTGTTGATCATGTCCAGTCAAAATTTAAGAATGTCCGGACAATACTTTTTAAAATGTCCGGTAAGCATTATTTTAAAACGGACATTTGAGATTCCCAATCGGACATGTCCGGCGCATATGACGGTTTCCGGACCCCTGGTTGAGTCTCATCCAGGATTCGAACCCACACTGCCAGAGTGAGGCACCTAATCGCAATCACACACAGTCAGTGATCTAACCCACTCAGCCACCGAGGCTTCCACTTTGTGTGCTTTGTGTGCTGGCGATTAGGTGCCTCACTCTGGCAGTGTTGGTTCGAATCCTGGATGAGACTCAACACCAAAAAGTACTAGAATCTGTACTTTAGTAAGAAAATGTTATCCCAAATATAACATTTGTTACATTTGACCTCCTTTCTAAAATGGCATTGTGTGTTCATAAAGAAATTGTAGACGGACATGATGTGATGGGGCACTGTATTAGTCTTGTCATCTCTACAACTGGAACTGAAACAGCCAAATTGAGACAACTGTTTGCTTGGGTTATTTTCAAAGTTAAAGTTGTGTTTCTCCTTGTCAGAGGTGAGGTGAGGTGAAATTGGGTTTAACATCGCGTCCAAGATTATTGCACTTATATAGCGACGTGCATGCACGTGTATGTGTGTGTGTGGCTGCTTGTACTAGTCCGGACTGATGCCGATTTATAGTGCTAGCTCACTGAGATACCATGCCGCAGTTTAACATGAATACCCCACTCAGACACAGTATACTGACTCCGAGCCGACCAGTCCTTGTTTTAGCCCCTTAATGCCGAGCGCCAGACAGGGTAACAACAAGTACAATCTTTTAACGTCTTTTTGTATGACGCGGCTGGGGATCAAACCCCAGACCTTCCGCTCTCCGGGCGGACGCTCTACCACAAGACCATGGAGGCGGTATTCTCCTTGTCAGAATACACAGTCACAACACTTGAGCCTGTAGTCTGCTACAGATGAGAGTCAGACTACCCCATGTCCAAATCAGTCTTGTACCTCAGTGTTCTTGCTGGCTTTTGAAGCTGACAGTCCTGCTGGAGGCAATTCTAAAACTTAATAGTCCCCCCTAATTATTGTCAGTCCCAACTTAGAACATATAAAAAACATATGAAAATTACCTGGTTTTAATTCTTTGAACATCATGTTCAGTGCAATGACGTCATCTCTGAAGTATCTTGGTTAGATCTATATGTCATTCACAAAAAGTTCAGTCACAAGTTTTCTCATTTTTTAAAATATTTCAAGACTAAGTCGCTACAAATATATACTGAATCTCAAAGCAAAGCGAAATGTTATTTCCTTGCACTATAAATAGACAAGGGGAAAAACTGATGGTAACAGACAAGCTGATTTCATTTGAAAAATATACTTATATGAATATTGCCAATGTTTTGTCCAACTACAAAGATTTATAAGGTACTTTATTTGCCTGTCCACAGGGACTGGCAGTCACATGAATTACCAGTCCAAGCTTAAATTTACTGGTAAACGGGAACACTGTACCTGTGACACCCTCAACATCCAGAGATCACAGAGCAACACTTCATCAGGACGAAGTTGACAGGAGGACTCGGTTGAACCGAGACATTGTCACCACACAAGGAAATCATATCCAGGAAATGTCTGTGAGACATGTGAGAGTGTCGGTACTGCAAGGGTTAAATCCTACATCATGTCCCGATTATGATCCTTGGGTTGTCAGCATCCCACCTGTGGTCATGGACTCAGGACAGAGGTCATGGACTCAGCATAGAGGTCAACGGGGAAACCCTGCAACATGTCCAGCCTTTCTCCACATCCAGCAGAGCCCCATGATAACTATAACACTGTTCAAAGCGGCATTAAACCGCATCACTCACTCATTCTACCCCCGTCTCTTTTACTCAATCCAGGCAGCAGAGTCAGGGTGGGGGTGGCCTTGTGGTCAAACCGTTTGCTCATCCCATGGTTTGGATTTCCCAAGTTGGTAAATGTGCAATGACAAAATTTCTGGGGACTTCGCCATGATGTTGACATATTGAAGAAAGTGGGATAAAACTGGTACTCACTCACTGACTCACTCACTCTGAGCAGCCTTAGAAATTGGCACTAGTCCAAAAGTCCTTGCCAACTGCCCAATAGTTATGGTATCATAAGGACTTGTAGAAATTTGCCACTTTTAGAGGTTTTGTTATATGTTATCATTATAAGGACTAGTAGACTGAAACTGTTAGTTTCTACCACTGCTGAGGCCTCTTATAAAACTGGTTGAGTTGCTTTGCTAGTTCTATACAGAAACACATACATGTTCTGTCACGTTCCACCGTTTGTTTATTTATTGAAATGTCAGTGTGGCCTCATTAGAGTGTAAACCACAAAAATTAACCTCCACTAGAAATAAATTTGTAATCAAAACTGAAACTCATTTCCTCCTAACTTAAATATGGTAGCGCCATGTTTCAATGGATTCAGGCGTTAATAAACGGTGTTGTGCGTTTCAGTTTCATGTTCCTACAAATACAAGCCTCAGGACACAAACACTTCATCCCATATTTCTAAATAATCATCTTCTCGGAAAAAATATATGTGGAAATGATTCAAACAACATGCACTAACCTCATTGTCAGTCCCACTCGTTGACATGAAAACAAAGACATATAAAAAATAATTATCATCAAAAGGCACCATTTCACCACTAGACTGACCTGTATAACAAGTTTCAACGAGAAATATCCAACAGTTTAGGAGATCTGCTCCAGAAATAGAAAACGGACGGACGGACGGATGCTGATCACCATATCCTGCCGTTCTAAGAAACAGGGGGATAAAAAAACTTTTTTCTCTCAAAGGAGACGAATATTTGTCTTATTTTACAATCTTAGGGACAATTTTTTTTTTTAAATGTTGTTCCTCACACGCAGGAAACAAGATACTATTAGTTGCACAACTGGTCATGGATAGTTGACATTGAAGAGCATCTCTGTTGAAAATCGGGGCGGTCGGGTAGCCCAGTGGTTAAAGCGTTCGCTCGTCACGCCAAAGACCCGGGTTCGATTCCCGACATGGGTACAATGTGTAAAGCCCATTTCTGGTGTCCCCCGCCGTGATATTGCTGGAATATTGCTAAAAGCGGCGTAAAACCATACTCACTCACTCACTCACTCTGTTGAAAATCTGAAGATTTTATAGTATGATTACTGCTAAAATACAGGACTTACGGCAATAATGTAAGGAAGGTTTTGTTTCACAAGAATTGTATGGTCTTTTCCAGTATTTCTGAAACAAATTAAATCAAAACAATCCAAGCTTCCCTCTAGAATATCAACACAAGTGTAAGCTACATCCTACCTTTCTGTGTGGCTTGATCCAACCCTATTTACATTCTCATTAAATATTTGATACCTTGTGGTATATTTATTCCTAAACCATGTCATCTAAACCACAATATTATTTATCAGCCTTCGAATAAAATCAAACCAACCTTATTCTTAAAGATTTCAACATATATTTCACTTTTTCACAAAGTTCCATAATTCTTTATAACATCTTGCTTGATCATTTGAAATGTCAGGAATTCCAATAGATTATCAAACTTGCCACTCAATGTTTTTGTGTGGATCTTCAACATACGCTTCTTGTTTGCTCTCTTCGAAATATTATGCATTCAAAAAGATTTAAATCAGAGATGTAGACCAATGTAGCTATTAAACTAATCTTAATGTTGTGTATAATTCTACGGCAGCACATTCAAGTATCCGATGTACTATTCCCCTCACAACTGCTGCTGACCTGTGTGCTATTCCCCTCACAACTGCTGCTGACCTGTTTCCTGTGTAACTGAGCTACCCTGACTCTGCATATTATTTCCTTCTTCAGTGAGTTCATCTTATACAGCAGGAATGCCCCAGTAGCCATCTTGCATAAAACCAACTTCATTTCACGGCAATAAAGAACCTCCTTGAATGACTTCGGCAGACCCGTCCCTGCCACGATTTCACGAGTTACATCCTTCATGCACACAACATGCATCAGTTATTTGATATTTCAGTGTGAACTCTGAACCTTTACTTTACTTTTTTTTAGTAATTCAAGTTTACTGCGATGGTTTTTCAATATGTTTACTCATTTTTAAATCATTTTACCCTACAAAGGTCTGTGTCGGGTCCATGATAAATATGAGATGGAAATGGAGGATACAACTGCTAAATGATAATATGTTGATATTGCCGCATGTGGCAATGATGTAATTGCCTGTGGCAGCATCCAAACTGGTGAATGAGGAGGGTTCTACCACTGGCTGTGTATAGGAAATAATGTCTCTAATTTAAGTCGACTGCACAGTAGGCCACAGTAGGCTTCAATTTTTTTTTAAACTTTCATACATCGATTCGTTTTTGCCATGTATTCCAACTTGTCCACCATCTGCCAGCTTCTGTGAACCCTGCTGGGATTCTGGATCAGGATGGTCCTCAGAATCCAGCGCTGGTCTTAAACAATTGGGTTGACGATTGTGAGATCCATCTGTGTCACCTGGCTAACTGTGTGTCATCATGCTATCAACCCTCGGGTTTGTCTGGATATAACTCAACTGTAACATGCTGTGTGAAATGTCTGCGATATTGTTTTGGTGTATGACTTGAATATTACTGGGCGTGGTGTATAAGTGGAATATTGCTGTGGTGATAAACTGGAATATGGTGTGGTGTATAACTGTAATATGTCTGGGTGTGGTGTATAACTGTAATATCCCTGGGTGGGTTGTATAACTGGAATATCGCTGGGTGTGGTGTATAACTGGAATATCGCTGGGTGTGGTGTATAACTGTAATATCCCTGGGTGTGGTGTATAACTGTAATATCCCTGGGTGTGGTGTATAACTGTAATATCCCTAGGTGTGGTGTATAACTGTAATATCCCTAGGTGTGGTGTATAACTGGAATATCCCTGGGTGTGGTGTATAACTGTAATATCCCTGGGTGTGGGGTATAACTGTAATATCGCTGGGTGTGGTGCATAACTGGAATATCGCTGGATGTGGTGTATAACTGGAATATCACTGGGTGGGGTATATAACTGTAATATCGCTGGGTGGGGTATATAACTGTAATATCGCTGGATGTGGTGTATAACTGGAATATCACTGGGTGGGGTATATAACTGGAATATCGCTGGATGTGGTGTATAACTGTAATATCGCTGTGTGTGGTGCATAACTGGAATATCGCTGGATGTGGTGTATAACTGGAATATCACTGGGTGGGGTATATAACTGTAATATCGCTGGGTGGGGTATATAACTGTAATATCCCTGGGTGTGGTGTATAACTGTAATATCGCTGGATGTGGTGTATAACTGTAATATCCCTGGGTGTGGTGTATAACTGTAATATCCCTGGGTGGGGTGTATAACTGTAATATCCCTGGGTGTGGTGTATAACTGTAATATCCCTGGGTTGGGTGTACAACTGTAATATCGCTGGGTGGGGTGTATAACTGTAATATCCCTGGGTGTGGTGTATAACTGTAATATCCCTGGGTGTGGTGTGTAACTGTAATATCCCTGGGTTGGGTGTACAACTGTAATATCCCTGGGTGTGGTGTATAACTGTAATATCCCTGGGTGTGGTGTATAACTGTAATATCCCTGGGTGTGGTGTGTAACTGTAATATCCCTGGGTGTGGTGTATAACTGTAATATCCCTGGGTGTGGTGTATAACTGTAATATCCCTGGGTGTGGTGTATAACTGTAATATCCCTGGGTGTGGTGTGTAACTGTAATATCCCTGGGTTGGGTGTATAACTGTAATATCCCTGGGTGTGGTGTATAACTGTAATATCCCTGGGTGTGGTGTATAACTGGAATATCGCTTGGTGTGGTGTATAACTGTAATATCGCTGGGTGTGGTGTATAACTGGAATATCGCTGGATGTGGTGTATAACTGGAATATCGCTGGATGTGGTGTAAAACTGGAATATCGCTGGGTGTGGTGTATAACTGGAATATCCCTGGGTGTGGTGTATAACTGGAATATCGCTGGGTGTGGTATATAACTGGAATATCCCTGGGTGTGGTGTATAACTGGAATATCGCTGGGTGGGGTATATAACTGTAATATCGCTGGGTGTGGTGTATAACTGGAATAGCGCTGGATGTGGTGTATAACTGTAATATCGCTGGGTGTGGTGTATAACTGGAATATTGCTGGGTGTGGTGTATAACTGGAATATCCCTGGGTGTGGTATATAACTGTCATATGGCTGGGTGTGGTGTATAACTGGACTATCGCTGGGTGGGGTATATAACTGGAATATCACTGGGTGGGGTATATAACTGGAATATCCCTGGGTGTGGTGTATAACTGTAATATCACTGGGTGTGGTATATAACTGTAATATCCCTGGGTGTGGTGTATAACTGTAATATCACTGGGTGTGGTGTATAACTGGAATATCGCTGGATGTGGTGTATAACTGGAATATCACTGGGTGGGGTATATAACTGTTATATTGCTGGGTGTGGTATATAACTGTAATATCCCTGGGTGTGGTGTATAACTGGAATATCGCTGGATGTGGTGTATAACTGGAATATCACTGGGTGGGGTATATAACTGTAATATCGCTGGGTGGGGTATATAACTGTAATATCCCTGGGTGTTGTGTATAACTGTAGTATCACTGTTTAACTGGAATATTGCTGGGTGTGGTGTATAACTGTAATATCGCCGGGTGTGGTGTATAACTGGACTATCGCTGGGTGTGGTGTATAACTGGACTATCGCTAGGTGGGGTATATAACTGGAATATCATTGGATGGGGTATATAACTGAAATATCACTGGGTTGGGTGTATAACTGTAATATCCCTTGGTGGGCTGTATAACTGGAATATTGCTGGGTGTGGTGTATAACTGGAATATCGCTGGGTGTGGTGTATAACTGGAATATCGCTGGGTGTGGTGTATAACTGGAATATCGCTGGGTGGGGTGTATAACTGTTATATTGCTTGGTGGGGTATATAACTGGAATATCACTGGGTGGAGTGTAAAACTGGAATATTGCTGGGTGTGGTGTATAACTGGATTGGATGACCTATTGGCTTCAAGGCATCACTGCCTGTACAAGAGATGCTACCACTTCATCTCTGCTCCACTCTTCATCACTGGTCTGCCTGCTCCAGGATCAATCACATACCAGGCTGCTGTGATGTTGTTAAAATGCTGAAATGTTGCTGCAGCAAATCCCACCCTCATCTTTCAAATGACAAACAATATCACATATTATTCAAAATAGAAACATAGCCAGTAACCTGACACCCTGTGTGCTGCCAGGTGGGAAAGGAGACATCAGGGTAGAATTCCCCCTTCCCTGTGAAGGGAGGAACATTAAACTGTTCTGTATGGAGAAGACTTCCATGGTCAGGCCAACTTAATGACAATGTCACAGTTCACCGAATTACAAGAGACAGTGATATGACAAGTCGGCATCCAAGTATTGCCAGTACACTACAGCCTAGACAACCCTTGTCCCATGAGACCTCGCCAGTAGTGGTGAGACGATACACCGATGCATCCATGGATCGCGATATTTGACTTCCCGATACAAGTATGGATCACAGTCGCACACTAAGTAAAAAGTAATGATTCTTAATGAACCTTAAATGTTTTCTTGAATTAATGTTACAACAAACACTAATTATTAGTGAAAATGAGTTGTGAAAACGTAAATATTTTCATCCATTGTGCGATACCTGACACTGCCAACTGTTAATCATCAGTGTGCCAGGTATTTGACAATCCTGTCAATGAAAAAGATGGCTTACGCACCACAGATAAGTGCACATGCATGTATCGCGATATGTATCGAATAGTGTGTAAGGTATCGTGATACATATCGGTTTGCACAGTTGGTGTATCATCCCAGCCCTACTAGCCAGTAGACCTAGCCTTGTCCCAGTAGACCTAGCCAGTAGACCTAGCCTTGTCCCAGTAGACCTAGCCTTGTCCCAGTAGACCTAGCCAGTAGACCTAGCCTTGTCCCAGTAGACCTAGCCTTGTCCCAGTAGACCTAGCCAGTAGACCTAGCCAGTAGACCTAGCCTTGTCCCAGTAGACCTAGCTAATAGACCTAGCCTTTTCCCAGTAGACCTAGCAAGTAGACCTAGCCTTGTCCCAGTAGACCTAGCCTTGTCCCAGTAGACCTAGCCTTGTCCCAGTAGACCTAGCAGACCTAGCCTTGTCCCAGTAGACCTAGCCTTGTCCCAGTAGACCTAGCCAGTAGAATTTGTTTGCTTGTTTGTTGTTTAATGCCGCATTCAGCAGTATTCCAGCTATATGACAGCTGTCTGTAAATATTCAAGTCAAGTCTGCACAAGACAATCCAGTGATTGACATCGATCAATGCAATTTAGAGACAATGACATACATCAACCAAGTCACCAAGTCACCAAGTCTGACACCCGATCCCGTTAGTCACCTCTTATGGCAAGCACAGGTTCTTGAAGACCAATTCTAACCTGGATCTTCATTGATCACCCCGCAGAAACATCTGTGTCCCAGTAGACATAGCTAGTAGACCCTATGGTCCCAGTAGACATTGCTAGTAGACCCTATGGTCCCAGTAGACATAGCTAGTAGACCCTATTGTCCCAGTAGACATAGCTAGTAGACACTATTGTCCCTGTAGACATAGCTAGTAGACCCTATTGTCCCAGTAGACATAGCTAGTAGACCCTATGGTCCCAGTAGACATAGCTAGTAGACCCTGTTGTCCCAGTAGACATAGCTAGTAGACCCTATTGTCCCAGTAGACATAGCTAGTAGGCCCTATGGTCCCAGTAGACATAGCTAGTAGACCCTATTGTCCCAGTAGACATAGCTAGTAGACCCTATGGTTCCAGTAGACATAGCTAGTAGACCCTGTTGTCCCAGTAGACATAGCTAGTAGACCCTATTGTCCCAGCAGACATAGCTAGTAGGCCCTATTGTCCCCGTAGACATGGCCAAGGTTAAACTACCAGAGCAAGTACAGAGAGTTCACAGCTGAGAGAAATATCCACACAGCCATTATGGTGACATAAACTGACTTACAAGACGCAATCAGCTCACTGAAACTGCCGACACAAATCTTTGAATGCGACTGACATTTAGCCTGAACATTTACACAAAACTGCAGTTTAAAAGTCTAAGAATTTAGCATGGAGAAAACATATGGCTAGACTTCAAAGTAATTTACGATCAACCTGGCAAATATTAGTAATTCAAAATAGGCCATTAAATCGCAGGCTAGGCCCCACAAAACTTAATGTGAGCATCAGTTGCGGCTGGTTGAACATCGAGTGTAACCCGTACCTTCCCTATGATTATCCCATCGGGTTGACAGACTGTTAAGTGTGCAGGTATTGTCCGTGCTGCTCCACTCGGCACCCCGAGCCGTACAGGCACATGCAGGCATACTGCCACCTCTGTCACAGCCCCGCGTCACCCCGAGCTGTACAGGCACATGCAGGCATACTGCCACCTCTGTCACAGCCCCGCGTCACCCCGAGCCGTACAGGCACATGCAGGCATACTGCCACCTCTGTCATGGCCCCGCGTCACCCCGAGCCGTACAGGCACATGCAGGCATACTGCCACCTCTGTCACAGCCCCGCGTCACCCCGAGCTGTACAGGCACATGCAGGCATACTGCCACCTCTGTCACAGCCCCGCGTCACCCCGAGCCGTACAGGCACATGCAGGCATACTGCCACCTCTGTCACGGCCCCGCGTCACCCCGAGCCGTACAGGCACATGCAGGCATACTGCCACCTCTGTCACGGCCCCGCGTCACCCCGAGCTGTACAGGCACATGCAGGCATACTGCCACCTCTGTCACGGCCCCGCGTCACCCCGAGCTGTACAGGCACAGACAGCCATACTGCCACCTCTGTCACGGCCCCGCGTCCCCCCGAGCTGTACAGGCACATGCAGGCATACTGCCACCTCTGTCACGGCCCCGCGTCACCCCGAGCCGTACAGGCACATGCAGGCATACTGCCACCTCTGTCACGGCCCCGCATCACCCCGAGCTGTACAGGCACATGCAGGCATACTGCCACCTCTGTCACGGCCCCGCGTCACCCCGAGCTGTACAGGCACATGCAGGCATACTGCCACCTCTGTCATGGCCCCGCGTCACCCCGAGCTGTACAGGCACATGCAGGCATACTGCCACCTCTGTCACGGCCCCGCATCACCCCAAGCTGTACAGGCACATGCAGGCATACTGCCATCTCTGTCACGGCCCCGCGTCACCCCGAGCCGTACAGGCACATGCAGGCATACTGCCACCTCTGTCACGGCCCCGCGTCACCCCGAGCCGTACAGGCACATGCAGGCATACTGCCACCTCTGTCACGGCCCCGCGTCACCTTTACACCAACAGGCAGCCCATATCAATGGTCGGTTTGTTGTTTAACGCCACACTCAGCAATATTCAACCTATATGACACCGGTCTGTAAATAATCGAGCCTGGACCAGACAATCCAGTGATTGACATCATGAGCATCCGCCCACACAATTGGCATACAATGCCTGACCACCTGATGCCATTAGTCACCTCTTATGACAAGCATAGTCGCCATTTAGGGCAAGTATGGGTTGCTGAAGACCTATTCCATCCAGGATCTTCACGGGTTTCATGTCATTGGCCTCAGTTGGTATTTACAAGGATGTATTGAGGTATATTCTCATACTTGTTGTTATTTACAAGGATGTATTGAGGTATATTCTCATACTTGTTGTTATTTACAAGGATGTATTGAGGTATATTCTCATACTTGTTGTTATTTACAAGGATGTATTGAGGTATATTCTCATACTTGTTGTTATTTACAAGGATGTATTGAGGTATATTCTCATACTTGTTGTTATTTACAAGGATGTATTGAGGTATATTCTCATACTTGTTGTTATTTACAAGGATGTATTGAGGTATATTCTCATACTTGTTGTTATTTACAAGGATGTATTGAGGTATATTCTCATACTTGTTGTTATTTACAAGGATATATTGAGGTATATTCTCATACTTGTTGTTATTTACAAGGATGTATTGAGGTATATTCTCATACTTGTTGTTATTTACAAGGATGTATTGAGGTTTATTCTCATATATGTTGTAAGGGTCTTGTTACATAATTTGTGGTGAGAAATTCTTGCAACAAAAATACAAACTAATTTTCAGATGCGCATGTTTTAGTATAACCTAAGAATCATCCTGGACGAAACGTTGAATATACATCCTGGCCCAACTCAGCATATTATTGTTATTTTCCTGCGATTTTTAAGCAAGTGTATAACCACTGTGCAGTGAGAGAGCGAGCAAGGATGTTTTTTGCCGCCTTTAGCAATATTCCAGCAGTATCAATCATGGTGGGGGACACCAGAAATGGGCTTCACACATTGTACCCATTTGGGGAATCAATCCTGTGCCTTCGGCGTGACGAGTGACACTTTAATTACTAGGCTACCCCACCACCCCAATAACCAATGTCCACAATGCACGGCTATTGACACATATATGCAGGTAATTTACAGTGCATCCGCACATTATAGATAATCCATCCCAGAATAACTTGCAGTTTAACCAGCACTTGACACCTTTGTATGTTAATCTAGTCCCACACCCAGGGCAAGAACAACACCAACTGCAGACCCATGAAGATCCGGGGTAGAATAGGTCTTCAGCAACCCATGCTTGCCGTAAAAGTGGACTCTGCTTGTCATAAGAGGCGACTAACGGGATTGGGTGGTCAAGTTCGCTGAGTTGGTTGTTGCATGTCATCGTATCCCAATTTCATGGATCAATGCTCATGATATCAATCACTGGATTGTCTGATCCAGACTCACAGACCACCCTCATATAGATGGAATATTGCTGAGTGCAACATTAAACAACAAACAAATAACACCAACTGCAATTCTGCAGCCTGCTTGCATCTGTGGAGATACCCATTAGTAATAATACTTATACACTTTAACTCATCACTAATAATGTGTATCACACTTTTACTCAGTGTTTAAAGTCAGTGAGTGAGTTATCTAAAGACATGCAGAGTGAGTGCATGAGTGCGTGAGTGCGTGAGTGAGTGAGTGAGTGAGTGAGTGAGTGAGTGAGTGAGTGAGTGAGTGGGGTTGAATGCTGAGTTGAACAGTATTCCCTCAGTGTTAATAACACCTATACACATCGTTATTAATAGTCATTATTAGGGCTGGCAAAAAGATCGATACTCAGAATTATCATCAATGGGAAGAACTATTAACGATTATCGATATGAAAATTGTGTTTTCGATAATATCTTATATAAACTATTGTTATAAAATAAAGTTTAGTTTTACCAAAACAGACTTGTCACTGTCAGTAATGTCAATTGTCAAAGATGGAAAGCAACTGTTTTTGTTATATCTCAAATGTCCAGAAAGTGATCTATGCATAAATGTGTCACTGATCACCAGTGGAGTAAAATATCATGACTTCATTCAGACTCTTTTAGCGTATTTGCTCAAAGTTACTTCCCCCATATTTATTGATAAGTGATTGATTTTTAATTAATGATTATCCATTTCTATGATCTGTATCGACACTGATGATGACAATGTGAGTTTATAGACGTACCACACCATCAACTTGTTTGTGTGTGTGTTGATGTATGAGATACAGGAGTTACTCTCCCGTACCCCACTCTGGTCCCCCATCCACTCCTCACCCACACACACACTGTTTTTAACTGTTCTGCTACTTGCTTCCAAACTACCAGTCAAATATTTAGAATGCCATCCAAGACATGTTCCATCACCTCAAAGCATCTCCCTCTCACACATACACATAGTACATTAGCCATCTAATCAATTTCTTCCCACCTTGCCCATGAGAAGCCAACATTCATCATCAGAAATGTAAATAACTCAACAAAAGCTTTTGAAAATCATTTTTTGAGTTTCTCTTTAAGTTTATTACCTGTTCAAGCTTCTGACGAGCAGGTCACTGAAGCATGTCACGCTACGTGTGCATTGTCAGTGAAGCATGTCACGCTACGTGTGCATTGTCAGTGAAGGGGGATTGTCAGGCGATTAGGTGCAGCCGTTGTCATCACAGGTGCAATAGTAGGACAGGTGTGTTAACGAAACAACCAGCCCTGTCTAGCAGGATCAGTCAGCTAGAGAAACATCAGCAAACTGAGACCATATGGGATTGACCTGTGCCTTGTGTCAGAAGCATCTACACTGGTGGAGTCTGGCATGTAAATGGTAACGGAGACCCGTGAATGATCCGGGCTAGAATAGGTCTTCAGCAACCCATGCTTGCCATAAGAGGCGACTATGCTTGTCGTAAGAGGCGACTAAGGGGATCAGGTGGTCAGGCTCGCTGACTTGGTTAATGCATGTCATCGTATCCCAATTGTGTGGATCGATGATCATAATGTCAATCACTGGATTGTCTGGGTCAGACTCAGTTATTTACAGACTGTTGTCATATAGCTGGAATATTGCTGAGTGCGGTGTTAAACAATAAACAAACGCTCACAAAGATCTGGATTAGTCAAAGAACTGTTAAGACAGAGATCTGGACTAGTCAGAGTCCTGTTTAGACAGGGTTCCACATTAGTCAGAGTCCAGAGTAGGGACATTATAGCAGGACATCCAGCAATTGAATACACAGATAAGTAGAAAGACATTACTAATCCCAGTCAATGTGGGACCATAAGAGTGGTGGAGTGTTGACAGAAATCCGGATAAGTCAGAGTCCTGTTTTGGCAGACTGTACTGTGACAGGAAAATATATCTAACACAAACCATAAAAACTAAATCATTAGATCATCAGATCATCATTCTGTGAGTGAGTGAGTAACTACAGAACTTTAAAAAAATTACATTAATTTATAACAGGACATGAGCAATCACAAAAATATACACAAGCAGATGAATTTTCATCAACCCAACATGAACTGACGGTGAGGGAAACAAATGTTGAAAAGAGAAAAACATAAAAGGATGCCAAGTAAAAACAGATGATGGAAACACCCATCTCATTCTGTGACACAGATTTTATTCATTGCAGCCCATGCCCCCCCCCCCCCCCCCAGTGTGTGGGGGGGACATACGTGCAGGTATGTCCCATGTCATAACCAGACTTGCTCTGATTCCTAAGTAGACCAGGGCAAGGTTCTCTTTTACCTCCTATCCCTTTTACATACGCTGCACACAATTTTCAGATTCCATCCTTGACCTGAGCATTATGTCAATGACGCTCCAGTCAACTTGTCTATATCACAACCCACACTACTACTGGAGGTGTTGACATACTTCAAACACCAATCCCTTACATAGCCGGAAATGTATCTCAAATTTCTGCTTTGTCAACTTTTTATGCAGTAATATAAAATACTGAATCCACAATAATCCACTATTCAGATATGTCATGAATCATTTAATACAAGCCTCAGTTTTCATGTTGTCATAAATAACGCACAGGTTGAATATAATTTACATTAATTTGGCCTGTTTCCAGATTCTTGACTGGGAAACTCATACATCAATATAGCCCTTGTCCAGAACAGGAAAAACAATGTCAAGTGATATCTTATCTCAAATTTCCCATTTTCATTGACCAAGTTTGTTATCTCCTGTTCATTCACCTGAGGCGACATCACAAAGTTTTTGACTGCTCATAATACTTTTTTTCTCCCAAAATATTGCCTCCCCTAGAGAGGGATGGGTATTATGCTTGGATGTGAAAATGCAATAACATGTAGTCAGCATTGGTAATGAATAATGCCATATTTGTTTATGACCTCAAGTACTGTTACTGTCATCAATGTGGTCTGTCGGGGCGTGGTGTCAATGGAGAGATGTCCATGTACAGCAGTGAGTGAGTGAGTGAGTGAGTGAGTGAGTGAGTGAGTGAGTGAGTGTGTGAGTGAGTGAGTGTGTGAGTGAGTGAGTGTGTGAGTGAGTGAGTGAGTGAGTTGGGTTTTTAGCGCCGCTTTTAACAGTACAGTTATACGGACTTCAGATATCCGGAAACCTCGGTTCCCGGACGATTTTCATTCAAAATGAAATAATTACTATATAAATTTACCCGTATATCCGGAAATTCAGTTTCTGGAACCGGACGGTCATTTTCATACACAAAACACTGAAATGCACACAAAATTGTCTCACTTATCCGGACAATACACTTCCGCTGGTGGTAATCCTTTGATTCGTGAGAAGTCAATTAACCAAGTGACACTGAGTTACATTTGAGACGAGCTTGTTTATTGTACATGTAATCCCCTTCGATAAATATGGCGTCTGTGGAGGTCAGAGGTCAAAGCTGTGTAAGTATGGCCTGTCAACAAGCGAAATGTAAGCGACACGCAGTTACAGCACACGAAAAAAGGGAAATTTGTCTGTTTAAAGAAAAACACCCGTCAGCAAGTTTAGAAACCATCAGTAAGCATAATGGCACTGAATTTGGACATACCATAGGAAAATTGACAATTGGTGACAGTTCAAACTTCCATGACAGACTTTTTGAAATGTGTATGAATAAAGATTGAGTGGATGTATCTGTTTGCTCTGTCATCTGTCATGAGTTGCATAATTGAAGGGAAGTAACTCTTCTAGTAAGAAGCTGGTTTCAGTTATACGGAAATTCGTTTATACGGACGAATTGTGAAATGACGCAAGTGTCCGTATAAACGAGGCACGACTGTATTCCAGTTATATCACGGCGTGTCAGCTTAATGTGGGAGGAAAGCCCAAAGTGATGCAGGTCTCATACATTTACCACTTCAGTGAAACCCACGAGCACGGGTATGGTGCTGACAAACCTAGAAACATAATCGGGGCGAACCGGCAATCGAACCCACAATCATAGGTTTGTGGCGTGCCCAAAGGAAGCAACTCTGCACAGCGAATCGCGGCGCCTTAGACGACTGGGCCACCTGTGCCCCCTAGAGTGAGTGAGTGAGACATTTACAACCTTGTTCACATCCCTGAGCATGGGTATAGTGGTGACAACCAAACCAGGGTGAATCTGGGATTTGAACCTATGATCACTGGATTCTCCCACATCTAAGGGCTACAACTCTGCACAGCTAATGGATCTTTGATGAATGGGCTGCTACCATTGTCAGTTTGCATTTATTTTGGAAATCAAATATATCGAATCGATGGTATGTCTGCCCTTCCATATCATTGTAAGAAACTCCTGAATTGTAAGAATGTGTGTATGGAGAGATTGCGGTCAGAATGTGTGTATTAAGAGATTACTGTCAGAATGTGAGTATGGAGAGATTGCTGTCAGAATGTGAGTATGGAGAGATTGCTGTCAGAATGTGTGTATGGAGAGATTGCTGTCAGAATGTGAGTATGGAGAGATTGCTGTCAGAATGTGTGTATGGAGAGATTGCTGTCAGAATGTGTGTATGGAGAGATTGTTGTCAGAACGTGTGTATGGAGAGATTGCTGTCAGAACGTGCATATGGAGAGATTGCTGTCAGAATGTGTGTATGGAGAGATTGCTGTCAGAATGTGTGTATGGAGAGATTGCTGTCAGAATGTGTGTATGGAGAGATTGCTGTCAGAACGTGCATATGGAGAGATTGCTGTCAGAATGTGAGTATGGAGAGATTGCTGTCAGAATGTGTGTATGGAGAGATTGCTGTCAGAATGTGAGTATCGAGAGATTGCTGTCAGAATGTGAGTATGGAGAGATTGCTGTCAGAACGTGTGTATGGAGAGATTGCTGTCAGAATGTGTGTATGGAGAGATTGCTGTCAGAACGTGTGTATGGAGAGATTGCTGTCAGAACATGCATATGGAGAGATTGCTGTCAGAATGTGTGTATGGAGAGATTGCTGTCAAAATGTGTGTATGGAGAGATTGCTGTCAGAATGTGTGTATGGAGAGATTGCTGTCAGAATGTGTGTATGGAGAGATTGCAGTCAGAATGTGTGTATGGAGAGATTGCTGTCAGAACGTGCATATGGAGAGATTGCTGTCAGAATGTGAGTATGGAGAGATTGCTGTCAGAACGTGCATATGGAGAGATTGCTGTCAGAATGTGCATATGGAGAGATTGCTGTCAGAATGTGAGTACGGAGAGATTGCTGTCAGAATGTGAGTACGGAGAGATCTCTGTCAGAATGTGTGTATGGAGAGATTGCTGTCAGAACGTGCATATGGAGAGATTGCTGTCAGAATGTGAGTATGGAGAGATTGCTGTCAGAACGTGCATATGGAGAGATTGCTGTCAGAACGTGCATATGGAGAGATTGCTGTCAGAACGTGTGTATGGAGAGATTGCTGTCAGAACGTGTGTATGGAGAGATCTCTGTCAGAATGTGTATATGGAGAGATTGCTGTCAGAATGTGAGTACGGAGAGATTGCTGTCAGAATGTGTGTATGGAGAGATTGCTGTCAGAATGTGTGTATGGAGAGATTGCTGTCAGAACATGTGTATGGAGAGATTGCTGTCAGAATGTGAGTATGGAGAGATTGCTGTCAGAACGTGCATATGGAGAGATTGCTGTCAGAACGTGCATATGGAGAGATTGCTGTCAGAATGTGAGTACGGAGAGATTGCTGTCAGAATGTGTGTATGGAGAGATTGCTGTCAGAATGTGAGTATGGAGAGACCCCTGTCAGAATGTGAGTATGGAGAGATCATTGTCAGTATGTGAGTACGGAGAGATCTCTGTCAGAATGTGAGTACGGAGAGATCCCTGTCAGAATGTGAGTACGGAGAGATCTCTGTCAGAATGTGAGTATGGAGAGATCCCTGTCAGAATGTGAGTACGGAGAGATCTCTGTCAGAATGTGAGTATGGAGAGACCCCTGTCAGAATGTGAGTACTTTATGCCACAGAAATACAATGCCTGACTCCACCGACATAAGACAGTAGGACATGTAGACTAAAATCAAATATGTAAAGATTGTGAGTTCAACTTCAGACGTCTGTTTCCTTCAAGCCAAACATTACGAGTGACGCTCAGAGTCAGTGCCAGCACAGACTTATGACCCGGCCACTGATTGGTTGATTGGTGTGCATGTCACCGGGCGTACCTGTGATCGTCACTGATACCTGTCAGTTTGTACTGGTAAAGCTGATCCTTCCAAAATAGGGCAATTAGTACTCCGAAGACGACTAGCCCTAAAAACCTGGACATGTAGTTTTTTCACCCTTGACAAAATTTGGACAGTTTTCTTGTCCAGTAGGCAAGCTTTAGATGTCTACTTCCTATGTGTGAAGGTAAGCAGGTGAATCTGGACAGTACTCATCCCGGGGACATCATTTGAGTTTTCTGCTTAATGAACTATAGAAACAAAAGAATGCGAATACCATACATGTTGGTTCATTTTTGAAGAATTTTTCATATTCAAGAGATAATAGATAGGACTACCCCCCCTACCAACAATCTCAAAGTGACTTGGGTGAGTTATTGGAACAAGCTTCAAGTCATTAAGTCCCTGAACTACTGTCGAGTCGTTCCAGGAACCATCAATTTACATGAATGTTACACACTGTTGTCTTAGTTGAGGACAATGCTTTGTACAGATATATATGACAATTGTCAGAAGAATGTCATTAATCGTATGGACCAACGTGATGGCTGGGAGAGGGATGTGGTATGTAGGGCAAGGGAAGGTCATTCCGCTGTATCGGTATTGTATCATCTGTGCTCTGTGTCAACGAGGATTAAATACCTGCCCCCTCACCTCCATCAACCTGAAGCCTTCTGTTACAACGATAAATGGTATTTAGTAAATACACTCTTAACATTGCTTCATATTATACAGTGGTTGTACGATAAAGTGATTGTACCATACAGTGGTTGTACAATAAAGTGATTGTACCGTACAGTGGTTGTACCAAAAGGTGATTGTACCATACAGTGGTTGTACCAAAAGGTGATTGTACCATACAGTGGTTGTACCATACAGTGGTTGTACCATACAGTGGTTGTACCATACAGTGATTGTACCATACAGTGGTTGTACCATACAGTGATTGTACCATACAGTGGTTGTACTGTACAACCACTTTAGTGCCAGTCTGAAACTGGTGGTAACAAGAGTTTGCCATTAACGGGGCTATACCCCCCACCCCTGTTGCAGAAATTATGACATAATTAAATCTAAACAAACCCTAACCTTTTTTAACCGAGGTGGAACTTGTTGTCATGGAAATTGTAAAAAAAAGAAGAGTTTGCCACAAAAGTGGCCAAGTCTCCTGCCCAGCAAATGAAGTGTATATTATGTCAACAATAGTGAAATTTGATCACACAAACACATACATTTGAAAATATTCAAAATTTTGTAAGGAGTAAGAGGGAGCAGGGGAGCATCTACTTGATGCAAAATATCCTGAAGAGACAAAATAAAATGCTGCAAATCACAATTTCTATGAAGTTCAAGAAAAAATTGAAAACTTCTCCACAAAAACATGATAGAAGTACAAACTGACAAAACCAGTTACTACATTTACTACTGAATTCATTAGGGTGGGAGAAAGAAAAAACATTACAAGTCACATTTTGACTCATTATAATATCTACATGGAATATTTGTTAAGAAACATAAATGGTATTAGTTTGTGATATGTGACTATGGTCATTACCGGCACTCACTGCGAGGAAGTAGGCTGCCACCAGTGCCACACACATTTTATGTTGTGGCTTTTTAACAATATGGTCATACCATGTGATATGATAAAGTGAAAAAACAAACATGTAAAGTTTCCTGAAAAAATATTTAACGGTTTCTGAGTTATGCTCAGGAAACGAAACGTGACAGATGGATGGACGGACGGAAGTACGGACGGACGGACAGATGGACGGAGCCCGTTTATATATATATAATAAGGTATATCAGTCCAAAACTGGTGTTGACGGGGAATATCAGTCTAAAGCTGGTGGTGACAGGGAATATCAGTCTTAAGCTGGTGGTGATGGGGAATATCAGTCTTAAGCTGGTGGTAATGGGGAATATCAGTCTAAAGCTGGTGGTGATGGGGAATATCAGTCTAAAAATTGTGGTGACGGGGAATATCAGTCTAAAGCTGGTGGTGATGGGGAATATCAGTCTAAAGCTGGTGGTGATGGGGAATATCAGTCTAAAAGCTGGTGGTGATGGGGAATATCAGTCTAAAGCTGGTGGTGATGGGGAATATTAGTCTAAAGCTGGTGGTGATGGGGAATATCAGTCTAAAGCTGGTGGTGATGGGGAATATTAGTCTAAAGCTGGTGGTGATGGGGAATATTAGTCTAAAGCTGGTGGTGATGGGGAATATTAGTCTAAAAATTGTGGTGACGGGGAATATCAGTCTAAAAATGGTGGTGAATTAGAAACAGTGTTGCAATATGGTTAACCACATTTAGATACAGTGCTGCAATATTGTTTGCCACATTTAGGAACTGTTGCAATAGTGTTAGCCACAATGAAAAACAGTGTTGCCGTACTGTTAGCCACATTTAGGAACTGTTGCAATAGTGTTAGCCACCAGACATAAAACAGTTTACCAATTGTACCCAGTCTTGCTTGACAACACTATAAGGTATAAGGATCTACACCAAAACGTTGCCTTTGCAGTATTAAAGAAGTTGTTATCCATAACTTGTGTCCAACATGTGCGTGGTTACCACGGTGTCACTTACCGCCAAGGTTTCAGGAGTTGCTGTAATCTACAGCTTTGGCCTCAGTCCTGTTGTTGAAGTTTCCCCCCAGTCTGAAAAAAGAACAGATCTCATCATTCCTTGCATCACAATTAACCCTTTGTGTGTCATCAGCACAATGTGCTCCGTCCCTATTCATTACAATTTGATTAACCCCATACACGCCCAGCCTTAATCCATTTAATCCCCATAATCCCCACTGTCGGAGTGAGGGATGGCAGGCAGTAGTACTCCGGCCTTCTTCAACCGTCTGCAGTGTCGGCCTGACTGTTGACACCAGTGGCATAGCTACCACTCAACAAAGATGCAAGTGCTTACACTTTGAAATAATTACTATGTTCTTCTTTCAGGCGGTTGTTATAGTTACATGATCTTTTGTTAATTTACAGGTTGACCCCCCCGACCAGTGTCAAAATTGTCGTTGATGAGTTTGTTCGATGTTGTTGTTGTTACATTTCCTTTCCCCTTTTCGAGAACAATCTTTGTCAACTTATTTTCAGTGGTCCATTCTTATAATTTTCACAGCTATTTTGCCCTTTATGCCAAATGGAATCGGTTTTGGTGAATAATCTATAACGGGGTCTTGCATTGACAATTTATATTTCTTGAGGATATCTGATCACAATGATTAAAGTGCTTTATACTTAAAATGTGTAATGCACAGAACGTGGTAAGGATACTTTGTGATATCTGTTTTAGATATGTTGTACTGGCCTGTTGTGTTTGTGTTTGATGAGTGTTTAAGAAAAATAAGTAGTGTAATATGATTGCTTACATTCTTATTTTGCCTAGCTATCCCCCTAGACACATACCCTGGCCACTACACATGCAGGGACCAACTGGCCAGGGTTTTTTTTACTTCTTGGATCACAAATGTTTTCTACCTAAAACACTCAGCAGTTAAGGGGGGGAGGGGGGACGAGTCATCAGCCTCAATCTACATACCTTTGACTTTCGAATTTTAAAATGTGTGAAATTTTCGCTTTTCTCAGAAGTCTTTGGAAAGTTTTTGGCCAAGTTTGTGTATCAAGGGGCAGAACTCTGGATTTATTATGCACAGAATAATCTTCAACCTGTCTGTATGGCAAGTATTGAATGTCAACATAAGTATATTGGTGCACAGAGGAAAAACGAAAGCCCGAAGTGATGCAGGTCTCAGATGTTTACCAGTTTGGTGAAACCCACGAGCATGGGTATGGTGCTGACAAACCAACAAACATAACTGGGGCAAACTGGGATCCGAACTCCTAATTTGAAGATACAAACTTTAATGTGGTAGCTGTAGTTCCTCAGGGATAAATTCAAGATGCTTTATTCTTAAGTCATTTGTGTCAGTCAGCAATATTCCAGCTGTATCCCAACAGCCAATATATAATCAAGTCTTGGCCAGGCAAACCAGTGGTTGATAGCATGAACATGTTGATTCACCCTAAGCCAGGTCTCATACTGCAACCAACTGATCCTAGAGTTGGCTAAAAAGATTGATAATCAGAATTATCATCGATGGGAAGAAATATAACGATTATCGATATGAAACTGTTGTCATCAATAACTCATATAAACTATTGTGATAAAATAAAGTTTAGATTTACCAAAACAGTCTTGTCATTGTCAGTAATGTCAATGGTCAAAGACAGAAAGAAACAGTTTTTTGTTATGTCTCCAATGTCCACAAAGTAAACCATGCATAAATGTGTCACTGCTCACCAGTGGCGTGATATCTGCTCATTGCTTTCGGGACTTTCTTGTATATTTTCTACCTTCTCTGATATTTATCGAAAATTGATCATTGTTTAGTTAGCGATTATTGATCTCTATGACCTATATTGACAGCCAGCCCTAGCTGATCCCACTTTGTCTTGTACACATACAAACTGAAGAAGGAAACAAATAATGTACATTGAAAGTCCTGTGGAAATTCAAGAAGAAATTCACTCAAAATTCTGGGTGCTGCAGCCTGTAGATAATCGAGTCTGGACCAGACAATCCAGTGATTGATATTGTGAACAACGATCCATGTTGTCAGGGTACAATGGCAGCTATAAACTAAGTCACCGAGTCTGGTCAATTGCTGGTCAGCACAGCTGGGTTGGTGGGGACCTTAACTCCGAATCCTCATTTGTTATGTACTGAAGTCTCTTGGACTTGCCACGAGATAGACCTATGGAGTGAGTGAGTGAGTGAGTGAGTGAGCAATATAAGAGCGGGACACACCACAAAATGGGCTTCACACATTGTTCTCATTTGAAGAATCGAACCCAAGTCTTCAGCGACAAGCCAACGCTTTAACCACTGGGCTAACCCACCGCCCCTACACATGCAACCCCTGCAGACACACCCTTGTTGGGACCTGAGGCCACTGAAATTATTGTTTACCATGGCAATTTGGTCTTCTTTCTTTCAGACAAGGTTAAAGACATAAGTTAAGTGTCTCAGAGTTTCAGGATTTCAATAAACCCATCAATAACAAACCAAAAATCTCTCTGTGAAACACATTTCCTTTTTCCCAGCTAATGCCTGCGCAGGTTCAGTGAACAGCTGCTGGAAGATTTTGTTTGTTTGTTTGTTGTTTAACGCCACACTCAGCAATATTCAAGCTATATGACGGCGGTCTGTAAATAATCAAATCTGGATCAGACAATCCAGTGATTGACATCATGAGCATCGATCCACACATTTCGAATATGATGACATGCATCAACCAGGTCAGCGAGCCTGACCCCGATAGTGGCCTCTTACAACAAGCATAGTCGCCATTTTTGGCAAGCATGGGTTGCTGAAGACCTATTCTACCCCGGATCTTCACAGGACGTCTTGACAATTGGATGACATCACTGTATGTGACAATGGACGTACCCTGTGGGTGTTCCCCTGTACATAGACCTATTCTACCCATCTTCACAGGACGTCTTGACAATTGGATGACATCACTGTATGTGACAATGGACGTACCCTGTGGGTGTTCCCCTGTACATAGACCTATTCTACCCGATGTGTATCTTCATGGGTTGCAGCTGACCCTGACACAGGAGGATGTCACCATATAACACATCTGTCTGTGTCTCAGCCCGTGCCTCAGATAGGGACCCACAGAAGAAACTGACAACCCCCAAATAATTGCCTTGTATGTCATACGCTTCAAGATGAATTCATTATAATGGAACACCCCTTGTTCTCGGAACCTTATAAAACATCAACCCATGGCTGGCTTGACAAAAACAAGGGCTGTGGCTTTATATGTGGAAGGGAAGGATATCAGTAGACTTGCACAAGTCTCTAAGGCAATAATTATAAGTCTAATTCATAACTTCTACATTATGTAAATAACAAAAACAAGTTGTCCCTATAAGAGACAGGAGTCCTTCCGCATATCAGACTTGCCTATTAGGAACATAGAATTACTACACATGCATTGACTTTTCTTTCATTGCAGACTTGGAGCAAGGCTGGGATATTAGCGATATGTTTGAATCCTCCTGACTGCTGAAGGCATGCAGGGACTCCAGATGGGGAGGAGAGATGTGTGGTCATGACGATGTTCCACCTAGTACTAAGGAAAATGAATGATGAATATTACAAGCCTGGGATTTGATGGAAAATTCATCATTTAGGCAACGCCATTTATTACAGGATGAGTGAAGCCATGGCCAAGCATCTTCCTTTTCAGTATTAACAATATCGTTTTATATTCGTGGGGAAAATCACAAAATGAATACCATTGCCATCAGCTCCTTCAATAAGGTTTCCGTGATCAGGTCCGGGATTCTATACAGCTTCATCAGTAAATCTTTTGGATGTTGACTCAAGGTAGCAGCATACAATTCGTCCTAAAATAAACTGTACAACCAGAAATTTGTTTTGAAACTACACAACGTAATTTTCTCCACTAATACAAACTGGCAATAAGCTCTTTTTTAAGGGTTTAGAGGATTGCAATGGGATGGAGTAATGTTGATGAAAGAACTGATGATAGGCCAGTCATCAATCTCAATTGTCAGCATTACGTCCAACCTTAGGATACCCTGGGGTCCGGAGCCTGTTCCTCACGGAGATCAAGGTAATCTTTGATCAGCTACTATTTATACAGCAAATAATGTTTCCTGGATGCCAGGCCTGCTTTCATCTGTTGCGATCACATCAGGAGCATGCAGCGTCCATGTAGCGAGGGATGACATCGATGGCCAGACTTGACAAATGAATAACATCACTGTCTTGGCAATACAATTATATTGGTTGACAATTGGATTATGTTGTTGTTCTGACAATTGGATGACATCACGGTCTAGACAATTAGATGACATCATAGTCTTGAGAAATTAATAGCATCACTGTCTTAACATTTGGATGACATCACTGTTTATATAATTGGATGGCATCATTGTTTTGACAATTGTTCTTTCTATGTTTGTTTGTTGTTTTATGCCGCAGTCAGTAATATTCCAGCTATAAGATGGCGGTCTGTAAATAGTCGAGTCTGGACAGGACAATCCAGTGATTGACATCATGAGCATCAATCCAAGCGATTGGGATATGACATGCATCAACCAAGTCAGGGTGCCTGACCCCCGATCCCGTTAGTCGCCTTTTACGACAAGTATGGGTTGCTGAAGACCTATTCTACCCCAGATCTTCATGGGACTTCTTGACAATTGGATGACATCACTGTCTTAATAATTGGATGACATCACCGTGTGTGACGTAGACATAGGCTCACACACATGGCACATCACACTATATGACGTATGTGAGAGATGGCTTGACAACAAATTCATCTCACCGACATTCATTTATACGGACCCAAAATGAATGTCCAAAGTTTCACCAAGTGACAACGCAAACGAGTTACTTCAAATGAATGTCCAAAGTTTCACCAAGTGACAACGCAAACGAGTTACTTCCCTTTACGCAATTTATTTGGATAAACATCAGTTCGTATCAACTCAACAATATTTATTCGAGATATGCAATTTACCAACAATGTGTTCCGATTGATTTCACAGCGAAGTACATGCATGGGCTACATGAGCATGCAACAAGGAAAATAATTGCCCACTCCTTAACCAATCAGAAGTTAGTATTAACACTAAGACGAGACAATAAATGACATCACAGAGCTTGGCAAAAAATGGATGACCAGGTGTTGGTGTCCCATGGGGGACATCGGATCTGGACAACTACCCCTGAAGGAGGAGTGATCCTGTGCTGTCGGTGAGGGGCTTGTCTCCAACAATACCTGTCTTAACGAGTTAAGGCACAGGGGGCATAATCCCAGTCACAGGTGATTCAAGGAGGTTTATAATCCCCAACAGGATAATCCTCACAGCAGCTGTCTGATATTCAGACACTCAGGGCAACAGGAAACAGGGCAACAGGAAACAGGGCAAGGTGCCCGGAATTAGCCTTTCTCCAAGGCTGTTCTGAAAGAAAAGTCCATGGATGTGTAGTAATTCTATCCTCCTAATAGGCAGGCCTAGATATGTGGACAGTACCAGGACTCCAGTCTCTAATAGGGACATCTTATTCCTATTATTTACATAATCTATAACTTATGATTTAAACTAATAATTATTGGCTTAGAGACTTGTGCAAGTCTAGCCCTGAATGAGAACTGTCAATGGAGAGATCACTGGCTGGGACTTCTTGTGTAGCATGTCCAGTAGTAGACATCAGCGCCTGGACCACCATGGTGTCTATGTGTTAACAAGTTTTGGTTCCATCGGAACTTTTACTTCCGCCATTAGTTCCTTTGGAGGTGCATGTCACGTTGAGGTTTGGTTCCTATCACCAAGACATTGGTTCTGGTCATACACGAAGCGCCACACACATACATTCTACCTTGTGAAACTGTCAAGTGTCTAGAAGAGGGATTTTGTGATGGGGGTATATTAAACAATGGGGCTGGGTCATTTTGTTGTTGTTGTTGTTGTTGTTGTTGTTGTGTGGCTTGGTTATTTTGTTGTTGTTGTTGTTGTTGTTGATGTTGATGTTCAGTGTTCCCGCTGGCTTTTGAAACTGCCAGTTCCGGTCATATGAAAATTACCTGGTTTTAATTCTTTCAACATCAATTTCAATGCAGTGTACTTTCATGGCTGACAAATTCAGTGACATCATTTCTGAAGTAGCTTATCTAGATCTACACATCATTCACACAAAGTTCAATCACAATTTTTTCTTTTTTTTCTGAATGTTTCACTTTGGTTCAAGACAAGTCACTACAAATAGATATTTAACCTTGAAGCAAAGAAAAATATTATTTCATTGCACTAAAAATAGACAACAGGAAACCCTGATATTAATAGACAGGCTGACGTCATTCAAAAATATGTTCTGTTTTTGAGTACCAACGATGTTTTGTTTAATAACAAAGATTTACAAGATACATTATTTACCGGTCCACAGGTTGTGGCAGTCACAAGGAATTCCAAAAGTTGAATCTGGGAAGGAAATCCTGCACAGAACGAGTGATTCTATGTGTTGAGTTAAAATTAGTTTATTTTTTAGGATAAGATTTCTCTGGTTTCCTTTGCAATCTGTTTCTTTATTACACGTTCCTTAAGATTACAACCTCAGCTGCCATTCAGTGTCATAACTAACATGTATACTGCCGTTAGGAGATACCGTAGTTACTCCAACATGGACACCAGGAGTCCAAGTACAAGCCAAAGAGGATACTGGTGGTTAGCTGAAATGGGGTTTAACCTTGCATTCAAGTATATTGCACTGACGTAGGAATGTGCCTTCATGTGTGTGTGCGCGTGCATTCGTGCATGTGTGCGCATGAGTGTGTGTCTACTTGTACTAGTGTGGACTAATGCCTGTTTTATAGAGCTAGCCCACTGATATACCATGCCCAGTTCAACATGAATACCCCACTCAGACACTGCATACACTTTAGGTATACACTGCTGCCAACAAAAACTGCAGAGCCTTGACAACCACAGGCGAGGGGTTCATCCAGACCAGCTCAATGGCTGGAATTGGGCCCCAGGTCTGCAGCAAAGGTCAGTACAAAATTCCCAAATTAGAATTAAAAATTCATGTTAATTCAGTTATATCTAACGCTTTGTAGAGTAACTTGAATATCACGAATAACAGGACTAATAAAGATGAAGAGGTTTCATTTCTTCACTTGACATGGCTGCACTGAAGGCATGTTAAAATACCTCTGAAATTAGGGAAAATAAGAACCAGTTTCAACAAAATAAAAAAATTCAAATTTGCCTGCCAAGGGCACTCAGTTCAGAATAACAGATATATCCCTGAAGGCCTTATCAGGCTGAAAAACAACTCAAATCTCAGCATCCTTGCAAAGGGGTACTTGTTACCAACAGCAGCATCTGTCCAAGCAGCTCAAGGAGTGTTTACGACTCACAGAACTTTTTAACAGAGGAAGTATAAAAATTGAATTTTAGACATGGAGCTTAGACATGATCTCCCATCCTGCTCTGAAAGTGACACTTGGAATTAGGTCTTCTTGCCCTGCACCTCTGCTGATATACTTGTCTGTTTGGAAAAGAATGAACCACAAGCATCTCCTACAAGAGCAGCCTGGCCAAGCCTCTCTCGCTGGACAACCACATGCTGAACAGCAGCTTCAGAAGAAATTAGCAGGATGGGGAACATCTACATGACAATGCTGACAAACTCACTGCTTCCTGCACGGCATGCGATAACACAGGGTTTATTCACAGTCAGTTTTACACTTGTCATCTTATGCAAATCCCAGCTTATCCAGACAGTGAGGAAATCAGGCAGCACGGCTGCTGTGATTGACGGCTAGGATACCTTCTTCACTGCAAGTGCTTATTTGATATTCCCAGAGAACTGTTTTATCTTCCAGTCAGAAAATTCCGATCATGTCTTTTGGAGTTTTTTTCAATGTTGCCCAGTTGCTGGTGTCGGGCTTTGTCTGGTCGGATCCTGGTATCCTGGGGAGACCGGTTCTGTGTGCAGCAGGCTGGGTCTCCGGGGTACCTTCCTATCAATGCCAGCTATTGTCACTGGGAAACAGAACGCGGGGGATTCTGTGAGGCTTTGCACATCATTCACAGCCAGACAGGGACTTTGGTATTACTTGATTACAAAAAGAAAAAACAGAATCGGGAAGTGAAATTAAACCAAATCTGTGGACATATTTTTTAGGTACAATTTGTGGAAGATCTAAAAGTGCTGTAGAATATAAAACATTTGCAATACATCGTGCAAGATCTAAAAGAATGGAAGGGTTAAAAAAATGTCACGAAAGAAAAGTTATGTGATTGTTTCTATGAATGATAAAACCAAGAATTACAGACCCTTTCACACTGATCTGGAAGTTCCATATCGGACATAATTTGCATGAAAACAAATCATTCTTGTGAATTTCAATTTAATCCATTTTTTGACAACACCCGGCCCACTGATCCCCTTGTTAATTGGCTCTTAAAATGAGGTACTGGGGCCTACATGAGGTACTCATCCTAGCCTACATGAGGTACTCATCCCAGCCTACATGAGGTACTCATCCCAGCCTACATGAGGTACTTGACCCAGCCTACATGAGATACTTGACCCAGCCTACATGAGGTACTCGACCCAGCCTACATGAGGTACTCATCCCAGCCTACATGAGGTACTCATCCCAGCCTACATGAGGTACTCATCCCAGCCTACATGAGGTACTCATCCCAGCCTACATGAGGTACTCATCCCAGCCTACATGAGGTACTTGACCCAGCCTACATGAGGTACTCATCCCAGCCTACATGAGGTACTCATCCCAGCCTACATGAGGTACTGGGGCCTACTTGAGGTACTCATCCCAGCCTACACGAGGTACTCATCCCAGCCTACATGAGGTACTTATCCCAGCCTACATGAGGTACTCATCCCAGCCTACATGAGGTACTTATCCCAGCCTACATGAGGTACTGGGGCCTACTTGAGGTACTCATTCCAGCCTACATGAGGTACTCATCCCAGCCTACATGAGGTACTCATCCCAGCCTACATGAGGTACTCATCCCAGCCTACATGAGGTACTCATCCCAGCCTACATGAGGTACTTGACCCAGCCTACATGAGGTACTTGACCCAGCCTACATGAGGTACTCATCCCAGCCTACATGAGGTACTCATCCCAGCCTACATGAGGTACTCATCCCAGCCTACATGAGGTACTCATCCCAGCCTACATGAGGTACTCATCCCAGCCTACATGAGGTACTTGACCCAGCCTACATGAGGTACTCATCCCAGCCTATATGAGGTACTCATCCCAGCCTACATGAGGTACTTGACCCAGCCTACATGAGGTACTCATCCCAGCCTACATGAGGTACTCATCCCAGCCTACATGAGGTACTCATCCCAGCCTACATGAGGTACTCATCCCAGCCTACATGAGGTACTCATCCCAGCCTACATGAGGTACTTGACCCAGCCTACATGAGGTACTCATCCCAGCCCTTTATGAGGTAATCATCCCAGCCTACATGAGGTACTCATCCCAGCCTACATGAGGTACTCATCCCAGCCTACATGAGGTACTCATCCCAGCCTAAATGAGGTACTTATCCCAGCCTACATTAGGTACTCATCCCAGCCTACATGAGGTACTCATCCCAGCCTAAATGAGGTACTCATCCCAGCCTACATGAGGTACTTATCCCAGCCTACATGAGGTACTCATCCCAGCCTACATGAGGTACCCATCCTAGCCTACATGAGGTACTCATCCCAGCCTACATGAGGTACTCATCCCAGCCTAAATGAGGTACTCATCCCAGCCTACTTGAGGTACTCATCCCAGCCTAAATGAGGTACTCATCCCAGCCTACATTAGGTACTCATCCCAGCCTACATTAGGTACTGGGGCCTACATGAGGTACTCATCCCAGCCTACATGAGGTACTCATCCCAGCCTACATGAGGTACTCATCCCAGCCTACATGAGGTACTCATCCCAGCCTACATGAGGTACTTGACCCAGCCTACATGAGGTACTCATCCCAGCCTACATGAGGTACTCATCCCAGCCTACATGAGGTACTCATCCCAGCCTACATGAGGTACTTGACCCAGCCTACATGAGGTACTTATCCCAGCCTACATGAGGTACTCATCCCAGCCTAAATGAGGTACTTATCCCAGCCTACACGAGGTACTCATCCCAGCCTACACGAGGTACTCATCCCAGCCTAAATGAGGTACTTATCCCAGCCTACATGAGGTACTCATCCCAGCCTACATGAGGTACTCATCCCAGCCTACATGAGGTACTTATCCCAGCCTACATGAGGTACTCATCCCAGCCTACATGAGGTACTCATCCCAGCCTACATTAGGTACTCATCCCAGCCTACATTAGGTACTGGGGCCTACATGAGGTACTCATCCCAGCCTACATGAGGTACTTGGGCCTACATGAGGTACTCATCCCAGCCTACATGAGGTACTCATCCCAGCCTACATGAGGTACTCATCCCAGCCTACATGAGGTACTTGACCCAGCCTACATGAGGTACTCATCCCAGCCTAAATGAGGTACTCATCCCAGCCTACATGAGGTACTTGACCCAGCCTACATGAGGTACTCATCCCAGCCTACATGAGGTACTCATCCCAGCCTACATGAGGTACTCATCCCAGCCTACATGAGGTACTCATCCCAGCCTACATGAGGTACTTGACCCAGCCTACATGAGGTACTTGACCCAGCCTACATGAGGTACTCATCCCAGCCTACATGAGGTACTCATCCCAGCCTACATGAGGTACTTATCCCAGCCTATGTGAGGTACTTGACCCAGCCCACATAACTGAGTGAGTGAGTTTGGTTTTACGCTGCTTTTAGTGGCAGGGGACATCAGAAATGGGCTTCACAGATTGTACCCATGTGGGGAATCAAACCCGGTCCTTCGGCGTGATGAGTGAACGCTTTAACCACTAAAGTTAGTATGATCTTACACCGTTTTTTGCAATATTCCTGCAATATCATGGCGGGGGACACCAGAAATGGGCTTCACACATTGTACCCATGTGGGGAATTGAACCCGGTTCTTCGTCATGACGAGTGTACCCTCTAACCAGTAGGCTACCCCACCGCCCCATGGACACAACAGTCCAAGCAATCCAAGGATGGGTGTCTGATTGTGGAGGAGCAAGTGATTAACATTGATATGGACAAAGTAATAACCAACCAACCAATATCTCACTCTGGCACTTATGACAGGGCAGGTCTGATCATTTAGAAGTGATACACATATATGCCAATTAATGTAAAGTGTTGGCTTCCATTGTCTATTGCTAATCACCTATCAGCTTCCCTTGTTAGTTTCCACCCCTTGTTTGTTTCCACATTTTGTTATCTTATTAATTTTGTTGTCCTTCCATGTACATGATATATGCTCTCTGCCTCATGGCATTCATTCACCTGATGAAGAAGTAAGGATGTACTCCTCTGCCTCATGGCATTCATTCACCTGATGAAGAAGTAAGGATGTATTCCGAAACGTGTTCCTCATAATAAAATAGTTGACATCCATGAATTCTCTCCTTGGGTCTGAACAAGTTATTTTGATGACAGACATACACCACAGTCACATTGTTTCAAATAAAATATAAATCTGTAACTTTAGGTTATTGAAATCAAAAATCCTTTCTGCAACACTGAAACTAATTGGTTTCTAATCGGTGAGACATGGCTGACTCAATACACTATATGCCTGTATAGATAATCACGTATAAACATTGACAAGCAAGTGTCTGGTGACTCGATGACATGGGACGAGACTAGTGAGTGAGTGAGTTGGGTTTAATGCCGCTTTTAACAGTATTCCAGTTATATCGCCGCGTGTTAGCTTAATGTGGGAGGAAAGCCCGAAGTGATGCAGGTCTCAGACGTTTACCACTTAGGTGAAACCCACGAGCACGGGTATGGTGCTGACAAACCTAGAAACATAATCTGGGCGAACCGGGATTCGAACCCACAATCATAGGTTTCTGGCGTGCCCAAGGGATACAACTCTGCAAAGCGAATCACGGCGCCTTAGACGACTGGGCCACCCGTGCCCCCTGAGACGAGACTAAGAACAGGATTAGTTTGATGGAAATAATTAGTCACGATCTCACATATTGTTGTTAAGTTGCCAGAAAAATCCCAAGAGAATTTTTATTTTATTTATAAATCAATCAATACGATATTAATATAATATATAATATATATAATAATATACGATATCACAATGTCTGAAACCATGCCATGCTGATATCCTAGCTTTAAATACGCATGTATCGGTTGTCTCATCATACAGGATCACAGGTCATGTAAGCAGCATCCCTCTGATAGATTTCCACCTTGTATACACGGAGCATAGATTCTTACCTTGTATACACAGAGCATAGATTCTTACCTTGTATACACAGAGCATAGATTTCCACCTTGTATACACGGAGCATAGAGTGTCTCCTTGTATACACAGAGCATAGATTTCCACCTTGTATACACGGAGCATAGATTCCTACCTTGTATACACAGAGCATAGATTCTTACCTTGTATACACAGAGCATAGATTTTTACCTTGTATTCACGGAGCATAGATTCTTACCTTGTATACACAGAGCACAGATTCTTACCTTGTATACACAGAGCATAGAGCGTCTCCTTGTATACACAGGGCATAATTTCTTACCTTGTATACACAGAGCATAGAGTGTCTCCTTGTATACACAGAGCATAGATTCTTACCTTGTATACACAGAGCATAGATTCTTACCTTGTATACACAGAGCATAGAGCGTCTCCTTGTATACACAGAGCATAGAGTGTCTCCTTGTATACACAGGGCATACAGTGTCTCCTTGTATACACAGGGCATAGATTCTTACCTTGCATACACAGAGCATAGAGCGTCTCCTTGTATACACAGGGCATAGATTCTTACCTTGTATACACAGAGCATAGAGCGTCTCCTTGTATACACAGAGCATAGAGTGTCTCCTTGTATACACAGAGCATAGATTCCTCCCTTGTATACACAGAGCATAGAGTGTCTCCTTGTATACACAGAGCATAGAGTGTCTCCTTGTATACACAGAGCATAGAGTGTCTCCTTGTATACACAGAGCATAGAGTGTCTCCTTGTATACACAGAGCATAGAGTGTCTCCTTGTATACACAGAGCATAGAGTGTCTCCTTGTATACACAGAGCATAGAGTGTCTCCTTGTATACACAGGGCATACAGATCCTCAGAGATCTTACCCAAGCAATGTGTCCCCAGAGGACATTTCTGTTGGATTCCAAGTGGGCTCCCACCAGTATGGCAAATCCCATTATTATTTTCACATGGGTTCCTGTGGAAGCCAGTTTTGGATGATTAATTTTCTAGTTTGACGAGTAACTATGGACACAACTAGCTGATACTGCTGAGCCCGTTGGCGGTTGTCATGTACAAACATTGAGCCCTTGTAACCTCACACGCGGACACATATAGTTGACAAGTTAGTTTGCTAGTTATAGACTTCAACATAGAAGTCCAGAGACAGTCATCATCCATCCCTAAGCCATCACACCCAGCACTGACTTTCATTGTTTGACTGCTTTATTAAGTTCATCCCAAGAAACCACTCCAACTGGACTGAATGGTATTGCAGTCAGAACCAATACAGCTGTCTGACAGCAGCCAGTATAGCGGAGTCCAGGATAGCAATACAGCTGTCTGACAGCAGCCAGTATAGCGGAGTCCAGGATAGCAATACAGCTGTCTGACAGCAGCCAGTATAGCGGAGTCCAGGATACCAATGACGGATAGTGGGAATATGACAACCACACTGTGGTGCCACCCAGTACTCTGTCAAACCAGCTGTACAAGCAGGACCTACATAGGACGGATGTGTCCTAGCATCCAACCAGTTGAGGAGGGCCGGCTGTTGTTTTGTTGTTGGAGAGGGAAGGTTGTTGTTTTGCTGTTGGGGAAGGCTGGTTGTTGTTTTGTTGTTGGGGAGGGCTGGCTGTTGTTTTGTTGTTGGGGAAGGCCTGTTGTTTTGTTGTCGGGTTAGGGAGGGTTGTTTTAATTATTGTTGGGAAGGGCTGGATTGTTGTTTTGTTGTTGGGGAGGGCTGGTTGTTTTGATTGTTGTTGGGGAGGGCCGGCTGTTGTTTTGTTGGTTGTTGTTTTGTTGTTGGAGAGGGTTGGTTGTTGTTTTGTTGTTGGGGAGCGCTGGTTGTTTGATTGTTGTTGGGGAGGGTCAGTTCATTGATTTGTTGTTGAGGAGGGACGGCTGTTGTTTTGTTGTTGGTTGTTGTTTTGTTGTTGGGGAGGGTTGGTTGTTGTCTGGGAGGGTCGGTTCATTGATTTGTTGTTGGGGAGGGACGGCTGTTGTTTTGTTGTTAGGGAGGGCTGGCTGTTGTTTTGTTGTTAGGGAGGGCCGGCTGTTGTTTTGTTTTTGGGGTGGGCCAGTTGTTTTGTTGTTGGGGAGGGCAGGCTGTTGTTTTGTTGTTGGGGAGGGTTGTTGTTTTGTGAGGGGGTGGTACGTTTCTAGAAGAACATAACAAATAATGATAAAACATTGTTCAGTTAACTTGAACCTGAATTTGAAGTGGTGTTTTTAAATCATGATCCATGTAGCTATGCAGCAATTTTGCACAGGACTAATGGCAACAGGGCATTTAGATGGGACATTCATCTATACCTACAAGAATCTTTAGGACATTCTGGATAACAGGGAGTCCTGGAATCTGAATCAATCTTAAAGCCCTGCTGTGTTAGTTGAGACATATTCCCAATATACTGGCAGTTCTATGACAGGAGCGGGATAAGTAGAACTTATTGATCCTGAACACTTCTCTCAGCTATATGCACGCACTCCTTACAATAAATTAATCCAAGTTTTTTTGGCAATTCAAAAACTTTAATTCAGCATTGAAAAACAGGGCTTGAATAATGAACATTTCTCGTAAATTTTGACCCAAGGATGGCAGTGCAATTGCAGTAGAAATATACAAGGCAGGTTTATAGATCAGCAACGCGGCTGCATGTCGCCAGTGCATCAATCGATCACGCAGGAAGACACAGTTCAGACCTACTGTAACACTCTGGCTTACACTACACACACAGCGTGTGCCACCCAAGCCATGGACATGCTGTTGACTGATCCCCTGGAAGATCAGTCTGGAAGTGGGTGCAGGGCTTATTTTCCTTACCTTTCAGGAACTTTACAAGGACTGAATTGTTAATGGTATCGGTGAGTGAGTGAGTGAGTGAGTGAGTGAGTGAATCTGCATGGGTAGTGAGAGACACGTGATAGCAAGAGAGTGAGTGACTGAGATGTGAGTGAGATTGTGAGTGAGTGAATCCCCATGGGTAGAGAGTGAGTGAGTGAGTGAGATTGTGAGTGAATGAGTGAGTGAGTGAGTGAGTGAATGAGTGAGTGAATGAGTGAGTGAAATTGTGAGTGAGTGAATCCATGGGTATAGTGAGAGTGTGACAGTAACAGGATGAGTGAGTGAGTGAGTGAGTGAGTCTCATCAGCAACACTTCAAACAAAACATGATGTTATTATTTGAAAATGTAAACAGCGTACCTAAAGGATCCCTATCTCTTACCAAGATAAACATTCCACTTCTTACACCCGACTTCCTACTGAACAAAGAAAGATGGCACCTCACAGCCGAGAAAAAACTCAAGTAGATCCAGTTTCCACGATTTATGTTTTAAATTGTGAATTTCTTCTCAGCAGGCAAACATTTTTTTCCAAAATAAACATCGTAATTGTTCAAGAAAGGACCCAAGTGGTGTCTGATTACATTGGAATAAGCCACACAATAGCCGAGCCTGTCTCCTCCCTTAAACACAGGCCAGCCATTTAGAATTAACCCTCAGAATGACCCCCACCCCTTCTCCACCCCCAACACAAATTACCCTACCCCATTGTGCTCTCTGTCTCACATAAGCCTCTTCACGGTGGTCCAATGCATCAACAGGTTTCTTCATACAGTTGTAGAATCAGGCAATAAAACCGTCTCTGCATGAAAGCAGCAACTGTATCAACAGAGGGGCATGTCTGTGTGGACCGACGCTGTCCACCTGCACGGACAGGGAGAGATGACCGCCACAGGTACTGCAGGTCCAGCTGTACTCCTGAACAGTGAATGTTGGTAGGGAGGTAGTATCAGTACGAGAAACTGTGTCCCAGGAAACCAATTGTTACTAAATCCTGCATCTCTCAATGCTGTGGTGTTAAGTGCTTATTCACAACTGTCATTTTCATTATCAATACTAATACCAATATCATAATTATCATCATTATTAATACCATTATTATTAGTACTAGTACTTTAAATAAGCCCATTTTTGGTGGTAGTAGTAGTAGTATTAGTAGTAGTAGTAGTAGTAGTAGCTGCAATATCATAATCATTATCAGAGCTTGAGATAAGCTGCATATTTGCATAAAATATGCATTAAATTAACTGAAATGCGCACACAAATCAAATCCAAGCGCATCAAATATGCAACAAAATCTATAAATACCCTCTTTGATGTGTATATTACAACTGTTAGATAAAATGATTGCGTATCAGCAGATTGTCAAATTCACTTACCGACAGTTACTTTCGGAAAAGCTTGTAAGACAAACATACTGATAGATGCCAATTGAAAAACACATCGTGCTAGTCAATGTTTTTGTTGTATTTTGATAAGTCACTGATTGGTGATTAAAACAATAGCACCTTTCTAACATGCTAGGTTTTGTCAACAAAAAATTGCTTCCCGGAGAGGAAGTCGCAAGCAGACACAGACGGGTATACTACTATTCCCACAGGCTTAAATGTTTTACAGGAATTGTTACGAAACAGGTTTAAAGTTAAATACCCAAATGTAAAAAACAGGTGGGTAAAAACAATTTAAATACCTCTAAAACTTGTGGATCAATCAAAATTCCTATCATTATCCTAGTGTTTGTGGGCATGGAGAAGTTAAAAGTATCATGACAAGAGCATTATAGACAACAACTTCTGTATCCTACATACACAACGTTCCAGGCCTACTCTATCTGAGAACATCATCTATTCATCTCCTAGGTCTCCGAGTCTCACTACAACATCCATGACATCGTGCCTGCCATTTGGATACGGAAACACAAACATGTTGTCCAGCAAAGCCCAACCACAAACATCAGTACAGCTGCAACACTATACACCTTTGCAAGTGAGTCACGACACATGGATGATGATCAGCAACACTCTATATGCATACCACATGCATAATCGTTACTTGGGGAACAATTTGCTATAATCCTACTCATGGCTGGAAACCGCAAACGTCCTAAGTAACACCTCATATTTGTTGCCGTGTGACTAGAGATCGCTGATGCAACAATCTGTTCAATAACTGACCGATGTAGAAGCTCATTAACACTGTGTAATGGGGACGGCGGGGAAAATTGATTCATCCTTTGTTGTCCTGGGCCTGTGAGTAATACCGGTACAAGGGAGGACATGCGTTTTATTGTCCCTCGAAACATGACAAGTGCAAATACACATAACATAGTCATTCCTCAAACTCTTTAAAAAATAAGTCTCCATGGCAACATGTGGATTTTCATCTTTAAAATATAATCACACTTTGGCTTGAACCTTTGAGTCGGACATCTGGGGCGGACATGAACAATACTCTTTTAAAAAGAAACTTGGAAGGGCACGTTTCTGACCTTCATCTGATCTCACCATGACAGATAAATCTGCCCAAGGAGACAAGTCATCCTCATCTTGACTTGAGGAAAACAGCTCCGGGGACCAATCAAACATGCATTATAGATAAGGGAGGAAATACTATACTTATTTCATTCGTGTGTATCACTTTAAGCCTCAATTATAGTAAGTCTGTTTCAAAGATGTTTAGACTGATGTCAATAAAACATATATAATAAATAGAACTGAAAGTATCAAGTATGAGTCACTCGATGATCACCCCAACATCCTTTATTGGGGTAGCTATCAACACTGGATGATGTCATTTCTCCAAACAAAACTCACTGGTCCATTGCTTCATGTGATTGTTTGTTTGTTTTTTTAGGCAGCACTAGGCAATATTCCAGGTATGTGACGGCGGTCTGTAAATAATCAAGTCTGGACCAGACAATCCAGTGATTGACATCATGAGAGTCCTTTTAACGCCTTTTGGTATTACATGAACAGGGATCATCCTTTGGCTCTCGATCCACTCATTTCACGGGATCCCGGAGGTGGTCAGATATACTGTGCAATTCATTCCCCATAATTAGACTCCCCTTAACTTTGTTTAGCAGTCTCACAAACAGATCATGTACTCCATACAACTTCTGGCATTGACAAACCTTGTCAGCTGATGGAATTACATATGGAACACAACAATGACCGTCACTGACACAGATGTAAAATGGTTGAAGGTAAACTTTAAATTTACTTACCTTAAAAGCAAAAGTCCCAAAACAAATGGTCCAACCGAAGACAACAAAGCACACCTACACAATAACAACACAGAACGTAAACTAGCCACACTGAATCATCTGGCTCTTCCTTTCTCCTCCCCAGCTTACCAACAAAGGCCTGTCTCATGACAAAGCATGACTCAGTGAGGCATAATTAAAAATTAAAATATAAACAGTGCAAGATTATGGCTCAAGTATTACATAATAATCATCCTAATTAATAGCTCTGTGTTGTGGGGAGGCCGACAGTGTCATGCATGACTGACTTGTACGTAATCCCTGTCTCCCGTCTGTCACCCATCAATACATTGTCTCCTCATCACACACAAACAAGCTCTGAGGCAGGTCCAATTTAAATAAATATTGATGCAATGAGAAATATTATACATGTACATATTCTACTCAAAAGAAGACAAAGAACACCGTATTCTTTCATATTACTACATGCCATATGCCATATAATTCTATAGTAATGTGAAAGAATTTAGTGTTCTTTAACTTGTTTTGAGTAGTATAAAATATTTGTGTTCGAGTGAGTGAGTGAGTGAGTGAGTGAGTGAGTGAGTGAGTGAGTGAGTGAGTGAGTGAGTGAGTGAGTGAGTGAGTGAGTGAGTGAGTGAGTGAGTGAGTTTTTTACGCTGATGCATGCACTATTCCAGCAATATCATGCCAGGGTACAACTAAAGTGGCCTTCATACATTGTAGCCATTTGGGGAATCAGACATACATTTGTCATCGACGACCCACATAAAGCAGACACATCGTGATATAACTGGAATACTGTTCAAAGTAGCAACAAATCTCACCCCCCAACCCTCTCACTGTGGAATATATAGAGAGAATTTCACCCTCTCACTGTGGAATACATAGAGAATCTCACCCTCTCACTGTGGAATACATAGAGAATCTCACCCTTGTGTCTTGACATATCAAACATACACAACACAAGTAAAAAAAAAGTTTAAAATTCCAAGTCATGCACACTTTATATTTTTTATATCAAAAGACACAAGGGTGGGATCATCTAAAATCATTTTTCAGTTTGTAAACATTAACAACCAAGAGGAGAGAATGCCGTGTGTAATGAAAGATTTCATAGACAATACGTTGGTCCATGATTCACCCTCCCCTATTGTTGGAGCCGCTCCACAACAACACAGTGCAGGTCAGCGCCAGGGAATCACGGTCTCCCTTCAACCACTGAAGTGCAATAAAAATACACAACAAATACTTGTCTGCACATAAACCCCAATATACAGTCTACATTATTTATAGTTGGGTTTCACACCTGATGTAAGGTCAGACCAATGTAATCTTGTTTCACTGAGGTTTGTAAAACAATATGTGATGGCAGGAAGGGAAAAAACAAAAACTGTTAAATAACAAACATCTATGGATACATTTTCGCCAATTATTTATATGGTATAGATGTGTGCATTTTTTCTTAGGATAATGGCTACAAAAGAAACAGTTGGATCTGAAATAATATGTTTGTTTGTTGGTTTGTTATTTAACGCCCCACTCAGCAATATTCCAGCTATATGACGGCGGTTTGTAAATAATCCAGTGATTGACATCATGAGAATTGATCAACACAATTGGGACATGATGACATGCATCAACAAAGTCAGCAAGCCTGACCATCCGATCTCGTAAGTCGCCTCTTACGACAAGCATAGTCACTTTTTACGGCAAGAATGGGTTGCTGAAGACCTATTCTAACCCGGATCTTCATGGGGAGACAAGCATGGGTTGCTGAAGACCTATTCTACCCCGGATCTTCACAGGGACAAGCATGGGTTGCTGAAGACCTATTCTAACCCGGATCTTCATGGGGAACAAGTATGGGTTGCTGAAGACCTATTCTACCCCGGATCTTCACAGGGACAAGCATGGGTTGCTGAAGACCTATTCTACCCTGAATCTTCATGGGGAGACAAGCATGGGTTGCTGAAGACCTATTCTATCCCGGATCTTCATGGGGAGACAAGCATGGGTTGCTGAAGACCTATTCTATCCCGGATCTTCATGGGGAGACAAGCATGGGTTGCTGAAGACCTATTCTATCCCGGATCTTCACAGGGAGACAAGCATGGGTTGCTGAAGACCTATTCTACCCCTTATTTTGAAGGGTCATTATAATATTTTACTTTGCCTGAATACTCAATGCCATTAACAAAGTGTTCAAATGTAACAAATGTTATACTTGGGATAACACTTTCTTAGTAAATGGCTCTGTGTGTTTTCGCTTTCGGCCATGGGAGCCGTGCCAGTTGACACTTGTCCGAAGGGTACAATAAGTACGTGATCTAGACTACCAGTTGTCAGACTTTCATTTTGTGGAAGCCTTGGCGGCTGAGTGGGTTAGATCGCTGACTTTGTGTGCTGGTAATTAGGTGCCTCACTCTGGCAGTGTGGGTGCAAATCCGGGATTGGACGCAACCCAATAAAGTACGAGATTCTGTACTTTACTAAGAAAGTGTTATCCCAGGCATGACGTTTGTCATGTTACTTTGTGTGGCCTACACAGTTTACAACACCTTGAACACTGTACTGTCACTTGGTGGACAGGTGAGGGTGTCACCAAGGCTTCAGATCAGTTGTAACCAGAGGCAAATAGGGCTCTTTGCTTGGTTTGTTGCTACTCAACAAGTAGGTTGTAGCAGATTACTCAGTTACTCACAGCTTCATTGTCCAAGGCTGCTGTTTGTCTTTCTGCTTGTTGTCTAACACCTCACTCAGCAATATTCCAGCTATATGACTGTAAATAATCGAGTCTGGACCAGCCAATCCAGTGATTGATGTCATGAGCATTGATCTACACAACTGGAATACAATGACATGCATCAACAAAGTCAGCCAGCCTGACCACCCGATCCCATTAGTCGCCTCTTACAGCAAGCATTGATGTCATCATATCCCTATTGTGTGGATCGATGCTTATGATGTCAATCACTGGATTGTCTTGGAAACATGATGACACAAATACAAGGTGACAACAAATGTGTTACTGATTGAGCTGATTGTAGCACATCCGGTCCAGACACAAGTTACAGGAAGATTGCAGTGATATACTGTAACATTGGTGACTATGATGCAAAACACTCACTCACTCACCCATCCAGAACTAACTCTATCAGCCACCGACCCACCCAAACACCCACCAACCCATCCACAACTAACTCATTCACCCACTGACCAAGCCATCAACCCATCCAGAACTAACTCACTCACTCACTCACTCACTCACTCACCCATCAACAACTAACTCATTCACCCACCAACCAAGCCATCAACCCATCCAGAACTAACTCACTCGCTCACTTACTCACTCACTCACTCACTCACCCATCAACAACTAACTCATTCACCCACCAACCAAGCCATCAACCCATCCAGAACTAACTCACTCACTCACTCACTAACCCATCAACAACTAACTCATTCACCCACCGACCAAGCCATCAACCCATCCACAACTAACTCACTCATTCACTCACTCACTCACTCACCCATCAACAACTAACTCATTCACCCACCGACCAAGCCATCAACCCATCCACAACTAACTCACTCACTCACCCACTCACTCACCCATCAACAACTAACTCATTCACCCACCGACCAAGCCATCAACCCATCCACAACTAACTCACTCACTCACTCACTCACCCATCAACAACTAACTCATTCACCCACCGACCAAGCCATCAACCCATCCAGAACTAACTCACTCACTCACTCACTCACCCATCAACAACTAACTCATTCACCCACCGACCAAACCATCAACCCATCCAGAACTAACTCACTCACTCACCCACTCACTCACTCACCCATCAACAACTAACTCATTCACCCACCAACCAAACCATCAACCCATCCAGAACTAACTCACTCACTCACCCACCCATTCAACATTGAGATGACGATGGGCGGTTGTATATTGTTCATCCAGATTTCATTCATTTATTTTCATTTAAGGAACTGATGACAATTTTACAGAAATTCTTCTTCAATACACACTAGTTCGCATGACAACAAACAGAGTTGGTCGACATGAAGTTAGTTATAATAAACCCAATTCTTAAGAACATTTGACAATTCTAATAAAAAAAATCTGATTTAATCCCTTCTCTGTATGAAATGAAGCTTTAGTGTGGTATGAATTGATTGTGATCCTACAAGATTGAATATGCTATGAATAATTCAATTTAATCCGAGTCCAGAGTACTTCCTCCAGTGTGCCATCCTGTGATATCGACACCATCGCACTCACAAGACAAACTAATGATTTGAAACAATCTCATGTGATGACAATCTGCATGATGGGCTTATCATGTTAATATTGCATCCAAGATTTAATCATCTTCACCCCGACCAACATAATGCAATCAGTCCCAAATGTTGATAAAGTTACGGACATCAGCTGCGCAGCAGCACTGATGGACTTGCTGTGCCATGAAGGGGGTCAACAGAACAGGACGAGCTCACTGCATCTGAGGGCGGGTCCCGGCATCAACGGACTGGATTTCACCCTTTCTGTGGGGTTTTCAGATACTTACAGTGTCAGTACTGGCAGAACAAAGTTGAAACAAGAATTCAGTGTTGTGGGAGTTATTAATTCCAGAAACATACAATGTTGCCAGACAGAAGAGCCACAGAATACAATGTTGCAGTGAATAATACAATGTTGCAGTGAATAATACAATGTCACAGGGAAGAATACAATGTTCCAAGGAAGAATACGATGTCACAGGGAAGAATACAATGTCACTGGGAAGAATACAATGTTGCAGGGAAGAATACAATGTCACAGGGAAGAATACAATGTCACAGAGAAGAATACAATGTTGCAGGGAAGAATACAATGTCACATGGAAGAATGCAATGTTGCAGGGAAGAATACAATGTCACAGGAAGAATGCAATGTTGCAGGGAAGAATACAATGTCACAGGGAAGAATACAATGTTCCAAGGAAGAATACAATGTTGCAGGGAAGAATACAATGTCACAGGGAAGAATGCAATGTTGCAGGGAAGAATACAATGTCACAGGGAAGAATACAATGTCACAAGGAAGAATACAATGTTGCAGGGAAGAATACAATGTCACAGGGAAGAATACAATGTTGCAAGGAAGAATACAATGTCGCAGGGAAGAATACAATGTTGAATTGAGTACACTGGTTGAAAGGAATACACTTGCAGTAAAGAAGCCCCTCAATGGACGATACACAAACACATTCACCATCAGCCTCACAGTCATCACCAAGATAAGACGGCGTGAAACATAACATTGTATAATTTGTCAAATATGACACCCACTGATTCATCATCAGCTACTTTACACAAGCCGGCCATGACAGGCAGTCCCTTGGGTGACATTAATATTTCCTCTTTTGGAGAATTATTTTCCTTACATTCTGAAACACAAACACTGCTATAAGTAAATATTTTATTTTCAGCTCCACCATCAAGCACATCCCCCAGACATGAAAGATACATTACGTAATTCCATTATGTGAACCAGATCTCACCCCTCCAATCAGCCAAGTTCAACACAGCCAAGACGTTTTTGTCAATCTTGCTTGTCGCTGATAGAGATGATGGAATGTTTTCCTTGTTTGTTGTTTAATGCCGCACTCACCAATATTCCAGCTATATGATGGTGATCTGTAAATGATCGAGTCTTAGACAGACAATCCAGTGATTGACATCAAGAGCATCGATCCATGCAATTGGGATACAATGAAATGCATCAACCAAGTCAGTGAGCCTGGCCACCAAATCCAGTAAGTCGCCTCCTATGACAAGCATAGTCTCCTTTTACTGCAAGCATGGGTTCCTGAAGACCGATTCCAACCCAGATCTTCACGGGGCTGATGCACATTAAGAACTGACCATTTTATTTTCTTGGGGGGGAAGTGAGATATAAATTTATTTCTTTTCTTTGTTTTTTCTGCATTTCTACATCCATCTTTCATTCAAATATTAGATTTCCTAAAACAATTGTGCTTGTTTCTTCCAGTTAAGCTCTTTGTTCTTTGCATTTGGCATTCAAACTGTTGCACTTCTTGGATGTACCATTGTAATATCACTTATCTAATTTGTTTCTATCAGAAATTATCCAATATGTCCTGAAAGTTCCATAAACATTATCATTTGTATGCACAGGATATGCCTCCTTTAAGGGTTGTCATCTCACCATACACCCTGTCAGAATAAAGGTCTTGGATGTCAAAATCGTTTACAAAATCATTCAATGATTTCCCGATATCAAACTACACAGTTCTGATGGGGTATCATCAGCCATTTTCTTTATGGACTATATATTCATACTTACAATGTTTTTGTGAAACAAATTTAGAGGTATCAAACAAAAATTTGCTACCTCACTGTAACCAATCATAATCAAGTATTTTTCAATGTCATGTCAGATTGTACAATTGTGTTCAAACTAATGCGCTTACTGCACTTATCATGCTAAGAATGCACTCAGGAGAAACATTTATGACATCACTTTTTTCAGTCCAAGTGAAAAATGCGTCTCTTAATACAAGGAGTGTTTGCCATAAACTCTCAATTAACATACAAGCATGGATATCATTACGAGAGAAGTAACAAACGATAAAATATCAATTCAATTTTTTGTCACTGAGGCGAACATTTTAACCCACAGGGAAATAAATGAGAGTTCCAGATTTATGAGATCATCCGCCTACTTCTCCTCATTAATTACACAGCAGTTCTCCCCATTAAAACTGATGCAGACAAGCTTCACAAGTACCCACTGCCGATCCCAGCTTCATCAGCTTTCACTCTTCCAAGCATCGAGGCCACATTATGCTCCATAACATAATGACCAGAAAGCAGGAGCTACATTGTAGAAATAGGTTTCAGGATAATGTGGGGAATAAAAGTTTCTTGTCCTCCAAGTACAGCTGTAGGTAGACTGGCACAAGTCTCTAAGGCCCCAATAATTATAAGTCTAAATCATAAGTTCTAGATTATGTAAATAATAAAAACTTGTCCCTATAAGAGATTGTAGTCTAGTCTGTCATACAGACCCTGAAACAAATATATCCAATACAGCCCATGCAAGTCTATAATGTTTGGCAAGTCTAGATAACTGCTGTATCTGGGCTGTTTTTTATTATATTTTATAACTATAATTTAACAACTATTTTTTTCTGTACAATATGTTTATTTCAGAGATTAGATGTTAGTCTAACTGGAGTCCTTACTGTCCACATATCTAGACTTGCCTTTCAGGAAGATAGAATTATAACACATCCATGGACTTTTCTTTAAGTGCAGCCTTGGAGCAAGTCAGAGCTGCAGATTCCCCTGTCACGTCACAGATGAATTCATGTGTCATAACCTGCTCCTTGAACTCCCAGATTTGAGTGAGTGAGTGAGTGAGTGAGTGAGTGAGTGAGTGAGTGAGTGAGTGAGTGAGTGAACACTATTCCAATTATATCATGGCATGTCGAGCATGTGGTTTTATTCCGCTTTTAGCAACATTCCAGCAATATCATGGAGGGGGACACTAGAATGGGCTTCACACATTGTACCCATGTGGGAATCGAACCCAAGTCTTCAGCGTGACGAGCGAACACCTAACCATTAGGCTACCCCACGGACCCTAGAATTGTAAGACAGAAAATACATCAAAATCAATCAGTTGAATGCAGGATTTGTAAAGCATGTGTACCACCAACTTGGTGTCAAAAGATATTTTCCCAATCTTTTCATGTTATTAATCAAGGTGCTCACGTGATTTGATGCACTAAGACCCGTTTTATTGCAATATAGATCTTGATTATCAATCAGATCGTCTTGATCGCCACCATTTTGTTTGAGGCAAGTGCAAGTGTTATGAGAGGTGGAATATGATTGGTCCATTGGAGGGGCATAGAATGGACACAACTAATAATAGCCACTGGTGGCGCTACGACTGTGCCCAGAAAACCAGCCTAGTTCGGCAAGGGTGGAAACTAGACTTTTACAGTCAGTTAACGCCCTTGCGTGGGTTAAATGAGTGTGTATCTGATACGCTCGTACCCGGGTACTGACCGGACTGCTCCATCACTGGAGACTGGCCTTACACAGTTGCTACAGCCAATGACTCACAACATCAAATTTCATAATAATCAGTCAAATTCCTTTTTACATTTTTGTTAGCTTACGAGCGTAAATTCCTCTTACATTGAATGATACAGACACAAATGCACTTTTAATGCTAAATAAGCAAAGACATTAAACACCAAAAAAATGCAATTCCCATGAGACTTGACTCAACATATTTAACTATTTCTATTACCCCACTCACAGCAAGGAAAGCCGATCTTGATATGTCTGAGATTGAGAGCTGTTGACATGGTGAGTCTGTCATAGACTTGCACAAGTCTCTAAGGCAATAATTATTAGTTTAAATCATAATTTCTAGATTAGGTAAATAATAGGAACAAGTTATCCCAATAAGAGACTAGAGTCCTTAGTCTTATCTAGACTTGCCTATTGGGAGGATATAATTACCGTATTTTCTTGAGTATAGTGCGCACCCATGTATAATGCGCACCCCCCTCTAGCGGGTTCAATATTTTGGAAAAAAAAGAAATTTGAATATTATGCGCAGAAATTTTTTACACCGTACCCTTTTAAGCGAAGTCCGGCAAACGAACGGGTGCTGAGAAACTTCGTCAGTACAAATTCGAAATTTGAGATAAAAAATCACCAGACATGTTTATTTACCGTTTAAATAGTATTTATTGTTCTGCTAGGCATTGTTTTATATTTAGGGATTAAGATTACCTTGTGTATTTTCTCGTAAACTAGGCTGGAAACAGCAATCAGCTGTACACACGTTTTCTTGGAATCGACCGGTGATTCGGTCAAGACACACCCAATGATATAACTTTATAAGATTTTTAATGCAAGGATCGGCAACAATTGTATCTGAAACTATTTTATTTATCAGGAATAATATATTCCATTATTTTCTTAATTATATGCAACCTTTAATAAACATATTTAAAATAATAATAATCCTAAGCGAAGCAGCTGATCGCTATTCCCGGGTATTATTTTTTACATGGAACATGTCTGACCAGTCACCGTCAAGGCTCACGCGCACATGATCACGTGATTGCGAGAATTTCATGTTGACATAGAATCGTCAAACAAAAACAAATATGACTTTTAACGAGTCAAAGTATGTCATTTATGATATATGTATCCATTCTCTGTCAACTAAAGTTTGTTTCAAGGCGTCAATAGCGGTATTCTGACCGTGGTTGCTGTTAATAACGGTGAGTTGTGCGATCTTCCGATCGCTTCACACACGATTTCGCCGAAATTAATAAAAACAATATTATCAGATTATAAGGAATTTTGAATAAAATCAATGAAATAAGTTACAAACATAAGTCCAGATATACAAAGAACACTTTTTATAGCCAGACAGTGTAATTACATAATTATTTTGCGTACTTCAGTATGGATTTGTTGACATGGTATTCCCGGTGTTTCGTGCTCACGGCAATGTCTTTCCATGGGGGAAAAAACATCCAAACTCATAATTCGTGTATAATGCGCACCCCCTTCTACACAGCTGTGTTTTTTCGAAAAAAAGTGCGCACTATACTCAAGAAAATACGGTACTACACATCCATGGACTTTTCTTTCAGTACAGCCTTGGAGCAAGGCTAAGTCAGTCAGACTGGAGACATTCTTCAGCCCTGTATCTTGTACAGACATCAGCAAGAAAATAGGTCTCCATGGTTATTTCTTCATAATGAAACAAATCGGCTGCATGCACCGAGTGACGTCAGTGTTTACCGCGTTACACCAACCTTCATTAACATCCCTGCTCTGTCACATCCTTGAACTGCAACTATTATGAGAAACAGTCAAAATGCTTCAAATATTTATACAAAGTCAGCATTTTAGATCAATTTTAGAAAGATTTTCTGTATACAATTAGAGCTCAGTTTAGAGGTCTGATCCTGATTCCGATGAGCCAGCAAATTATCCATGTAGGAAATATTTGTTTTGGAGACTTCAGCAGGGATATATGTGTTTATCAATTCATGATAACAGCAAGGTACCAATCTGAAAAGCTATCAATTACTATCGGTAATTGTGCGGGAATTGTTTATAATGCCTCATGGAAAGCTGTGGGCCACATCGATGCTAATGTGAATCTATTGTGTTAACCCCCGGACCACATCAATCATTATCCAATTAGGAACATAAACCCTTTGATGTGTAGTATGGTTGCTTAGCAGCACAAAGTAAAAGTTCAGAACTAATTGTCACGGATCATCAGATAACATTTCCATTAAGACAATCAACTGAAACTGATGACTCGGTTCTGATGGACACTTAGTCCGTGTTATCTTGTTTGTAGTTGATGTTACTGACACAGGCAGTACTGATCGCTTTCCATGTCTCGGAGGGACTGGATGGTTGTCATGTTGATATTAAGAAGCTAAACATACAATCATAAAACTATCTACCTAAGCCATCAAATACCTCCCAATTATAGTGAGTGAGTGAGTGAGTTGGGTTTAATGCTGCCTTTAACAGCCCCACAATTATACATATCTTTGTTTCATTGTTAACATTTAGGTTTCAAACTCAGGCTTCTTTTTTTCTAAATGTCAGTCAAGGGCAGGTAACTTTTCAACATATTTCAGTATATTTCAGTGAGTGAGTGAGTGAGTGAGTGAGTGAGTGAGTGAGTGAGTGAGTGAGTGAGTGAGTGAGTGAGTGAGTGAGTGAGTGAGTGAGTGAGTGAGTGAGTGAGTGAGTTATATCACTGCCTTGATGTGGGGGTAAAGCCTGAAGTGTTGCAGGTCTCAGGTCTCAGTCCTTTACCACATTGGTGAAATCCACGAGCCCAGGTGTGGCGCTGACAAATCCACGAGCCCAGGTGTGGCGCTGACAAACCCACGAGCCCAGGTGTGGCGCTGACAAATCCACAAGCCCAGGTGTGGCGCTGACAAACCCACAAGCCCAGGTATGGCGCTGACAAATCCACAAGCCCAGGTATGGCGCTGACAAACCCACGTGCCCAGGTGTGGCGCTGACAAATCCACAAGCCCAGGTATGGCGCTGACAAACCCACGTGCCCAGGTATGGCGCTGACAAACCCACAAGCCCAGGTATGGCGCTGACAAATCCACAAGCCCAGGTATGGCGCTGACAAACCCACGTGCCCAGGTATGGCGCTGACAAACCCACAAGCCCAGGTATGGCGCTGACAAATCCACAAGCCCAGGTATGGCGCTGACAAACCCACGTGCCCAGGTGTGGCGCTGACAAACCCACAAGCCCAGGTATGGCGCTGACAAACCCACAAGCCCAGGTGTGGCGCTGACAAACCCACAAGCCCAGGTGTGGCGCTGACAAACCCACGAGCCCAGGTGTGGCGCTGACAAACCAACGAGCCCAGGTGTGGCGCTGACATGGCCACCTGCGGCCTGCGTCATGTGAAGAAAACAGTGCTGACATCACCTGCTTCTACATGACACAATGCAGGGCATTAGTGGAAGATCTCCTCGACTCATGAGTGAGTGTTGTTTTACGCCGCTTTTAGCAATATTCCAGCAATATCACGGCGGGGGACACCAGAAATGGGCTTCACACATTGTACCCATGTCGGGAATCGAACCCAGGTCTTCGGCGTGACGAGCGAACGCTTTAACCACTAGGCTACCCGACCGCCCCCTTCAACTCATGAACATCACTCCATGGACTACATGGACAGCTGTTGGAGTTCCAGTTGGAGATACTTGGTAACGTGAAGCCAATTTTGGCCATTTTCATCAAAAGATTTTTTTTAAATAATACCTAGTCACTTTGATGATTGCAGAACTATGCAGCCTGGTTGTACATTGAGTTCAGGTGCAGCCTGCATTAAAGCATGGAAAGTAGTGTACTCCTTACCGGCAAACTGTTCAGGGTGTACTATACATCCTTCATAGTGAGGCTCAGTACCGGCAAACTGTTCAGGGTGTACTATACATCCTTCATAGTGAGGCTCAGTACCGGCAAACTGTTCAGGGTGTACTATACACCCTTCATAGTGAGGCTCAGTACCGGCAAACTGTTCAGGGTGTACTATACATCCTACATAGTGAGGCTCAGTACCGGCAAACTGTTCAGGGTGTACTATACATCCTTCATAGTGAGGCTCAGTACCGGCAAACTGTTCAGGGTGTACTATACATCCTTCATAGTGAGGCTCAGTACCGGCAAACTGTTCAGGGTGTACTATACATCCTTCATAGTGAGGCTCAGTACCGGCAAACTGTTCAGGGTGTACTATACATCCTTCATAGTGAGGCTCAGTACCGGCAAACTGTTCAGGGTGTACTATACATCCTTCATAGTGAGGCTCAGTACCGGCAAACTGTTCAGGGTGTACTATACATCCTACATAGTGAGGCTCAGAACTCTTCAGGCAGCCCTCTCAACAGTTGACAGTAGCTTGAACTACAGAAAACTAGGTTTTATAACGAACACCCTTATAACGAACGAAATGACGGATATAACGAACTGTTTTGGGGGACCTGTCCATTTGCTGTATATATGCTGTACATATGCTGTATATATGCTTATAACGAACTATGGCTATAACAAAATAAGATTAGTGGTCTCTTTGAGTTTGTTTTTAGTGTAGTTTTTTCTACTTTCTTCCTCCCTGCCGTCGAATGGAGGGATAGTAATGTCATGACAACATAGGTCTCCCCAAACCAGATTGATTACCACAGCTTCTTCACATTATCAATTCCAAACATGTCAGATCACCTATTCCATCACTGACATTAAACTTCCGAAAGTTGGAGTCACTTTTACTGCAACAGAATAATTCACAATCAGATCAATACCCTCTTATATTTCAACTTTTGGCGAGTCAAGACAACTGAATCTTCCAGAGATTCTTACAGACAACTATACAACATGAGTTAAAGGTGGCCTACTCTCCACTGCATATATCTCAGTACACTCTATGTCTAGATGTGGTTCTCAGTGACCCAAGCGAGGCACGCCGGCTCTGTGTCGTTAGAGTAGCCATTACGATTTTGTTTGTTTGATGTTTGTTTGTTATTTAACGCTGCACTCAGCAGTATTCCAGCTATATGACGGCGGTCGGTAAATATTCAAGTCTGGACCAGACAATCCAGTGATTGACATCATGAGCATTGATCCATGCAGTAGTCGCCTTTAATGGCAAGCATGGGTCGCTGAAGACCTTTTCTACCCAGATCTTCATGGCGTACCCATAACTAACCAGCATTAAATTGTAACTCCAATGATCATAATTTATTTCATTAAGTGGTCCAAGTTTATGCTCAAAAGGTGAAATTGCCAAATGATGCTATTGCGGTTTTAATGCTGGCTAGTATAGATTGATGACTTGAACAGAAAGTTTGAGTTTGTAGACAAACACAGTGCCGGTTTGAAGGACTTCCATCAAACTTGCTTGAGCTGCCAAGTGGCTCTAGAGCTGTGCCCTTTAAGATGCATAGGAAAAGAAATCTTGCTAACAACATTGATTATTTAAGAAATAATGAGCCATTTGATTACAAAAAGAAACAGGACTGTTAAGAAAAAAAATATATTGTAAAAACTTACAACTCCTTGAGGAACAAACCAATACCATTATTGACCCCATGACACCAAAGCCGATACTTTTAGACACCAGACTTTTAAATTGTCTCTAAATCTCAACTTCTTCGTCTATCAGAGCCTGAGGAAGGCTTGCCAACCTGGAGGTAGCCATTGAAGCAGCAAGGCTCGTTATGACCACTAAACCGACAGCCAGCCCCGTCTCTAAATACACACATGTGAAATTGACTGTGTTCATCGTTTATCTGCCTGGATGACAATCAGAAGATATTTTCTCACTTCACCTCTCTCGTACAAAACAAACATGTCCTCTAGACTCAATACAAATGCCTTATTTCATATCCTCTGTGAACACAACGCTTAATTTCACACTTCTCCCAGCACACAATGGCCTCTCATGGTTGTGATCCCAACTGATATTTTTTTTCAACATGGGCACTTTTCACCATTGTCCGACATGCTCGAAAAACGAACGTCTGGATCAATTGTTTGGGCTGGACTGGAGACGGAGCTGACTCATTGTTTTGTCTCCGGAAGCATGTCTAGACGAGTGGGACGATATACCCGATCTCAATATCCGCTGTCCGACTCTGATTGCACTAATTAGTCCCCAGCTGATGACACTCGTTAGGACCCGCCTGTAATTACCCCCCTTCGACAAGGAGTCCCTGTCTGGTCATTAAAGCAGAATTTTCTAATTTATCCGTCATCAAAAAGAGCAGGAATTGTTTCTTTTTTCTATTTATAACAAACACGGAGAAACATTCTGTTCTTTGTGTTGAGTTCCATGCAGTGCGTCACCTCCGGCTACAGAGCCGAGCATCCTGGTCGGGCATCCGTCTTCATGAGCAACCTAACATTATCTTGTACTGTGGAGATTTCAAGATGAATTAAAATTGAGTCATTCTTTAGAAACATCACTAATTTATTGAACTACATATGAGGGGGTGTATAATCTTTTTTACAAAAAAATAAGAATTTATTTTTATTCCAGTGGTGTACATAAATGTGATAAAAATCTAAATTTCAAACAAATGACGAATGAGTGAATGTTATTTTAGGACACAGACAAATACAAACGTGTGAATGACCTTGTATTATGGAACAAACCAACCAGTACCACCCAATTCCCACTGTAGACCGACTCCGTGGTCTAGAGGTAGAGCGTCACCCCAGAGAGCAGCTCCATCCCACTGTAGACCGACTCCGTGGTCTAGAGGTAGAGTGTCACCGCAGAGAGCGGTTCCATCCCACTGTAGACCGACTCTGTGGTCTAGAGGTAGAGCGTCACCCCAGAGAGTGAGTTCCATCCCAGTGTAGACCGTCTCCATGGTCTAGAGGTAGAGCGTCACCCCAGAGAGCAGGTCCATCCCACTGTAGACCGACTCCGTGGTCTAGAGGTAGAGCGTCACCCCAGAGAGCAGTTCCATCCCACTGTAGACCGACTCCGTGGTCTAGAGGTAGAGCGTCACCGCAGAGAGCAGGTCCATCCCAGTGTAGACCGACTCCGTGGTCTAGAGGTAGAGCGTCACCCCAGAGAGCAGTTCCATCCCACTGTAGACCGACTCCGTGGTCTAAAGGTACAGCGTCACCCCAGAGAGCAGGTTCCATCCCAGTGTAGACCGACTCCGTGGTCTAGAGGTAGCGCTTCACCCCAGAGAGCAGTTCCATCCCACTGTAGACCGACTCCGTGGTCTAGAGGTAGAGTGTCACCGCAGAGAGCAGGTCCATCCCAGTGTAGACCGACTCCGTGGTCTAGAGGTAGAGCGTCACCCCAGAGAGCAGTTCCATCCCAGTGTAGACCGACTCCGTGGTCTAGAGGTAGAGCGTCACCCCAGAGAGCAGTTCCATCCCAGTGTAGACTGACTCCGTGGTCTAGAGGTAGAGCGTCACCCCAGAGAGCAGTTCCATCCCACTGTAGACCGACTCCGTGGTCTAGAGGTAGAGCGTAACCCCAGAGAGCAGTTCCATCCTACTGTAGACCGACTCCGTGGTCTAGAGGTAGCGCATCACCCCAGAGAGCAGTTCCATCCCAGTGTAGACCGTCTCCATGGTCTAGAGGTAGAGCGTCACCCCAGAGAGCAGGTCCATCCCACTGTAGACCGACTCCGTGGTCTAGAGGTAGCGCTTCACCCCAGAGAGCAGTTCCATCCCACTGTAGACCGACTCCGTGGTCTAGAGGTAGAGTGTCACCGCAGAGAGCAGGTCCATCCCAGTGTAGACCGACTCCGTGGTCTAGAGGTAGAGCGTCACCCCAGAGAGCAGTTCCATCCCAGTGTAGACCGACTCCGTGGTCTAGAGGTAGAGCGTCACCCCAGAGAGCAGTTCCATCCCAGTGTAGACTGACTCCGTGGTCTAGAGGTAGAGCGTCACCCCAGAGAGCAGTTCCATCCCACTGTAGACCGACTCCGTGGTCTAGAGGTAGAGCGTAACCACAGAGAGCAGTTCCATCCTACTGTAGACCGACTCCGTGGTCTAGAGGTAGCGCATCACCCCAGAGAGCAGTTCCATCCTACTGTAGACCGACTCCGTGGTCTAGAGGTAGCGCATCACCCCAGAGAGCGGTTCCATCCCACTGTAGACCGACTCCGTGGTCTAGAGGTAGAGCGTCACCCCAGAGAGCAGTTCCATCCCACTGTAGACCGACTCCGTGGTCTAGAGGTAGAGCGTCACCCCAGAGAGCGGGTTCCATCGCAGTGTAGACCGACTCCGTGGTCTAGAGGTAGCGCGTCACCCCAGAGAGTGGGTTCCATCCCAGTGTAGACCGACTCCGTGGTCTAGAGGTAGAGCGTCACCCCAGAGAGCGGGTTCCATCCCAGTGTAGACCGACTCCGTGGTCTAGAGGTAGAGCGTCACCCCAGAGAGCAGGTCCATCCCAGTGTAGACCGACTCCGTGGTCTAGAGGTAGCGCATCACCCCAGAGAGTGGGTTCCATCCCAGTGTAGACCGACTCCGTGGTCTAGAGGTAGAGCGTCACCCCAGAGAGCAGGTTCCATCCCAGTGTAGACCGACTCCGTGGTCTAGAGGTAGCGCGTCACCCCAGAGAGCAGGTCCATCTCAGTGTAGACAGACTCCTTGGTCTAGAGGTAAAGCGTCACCCCAGAGAGTGGTTCCATCCCAGAGACAACTGCCTGTAAATATTCGAATCTGGACGAAACAAACAAACAAGTGACTGATATCATGAGTAACACACAATCCACCAAGGGATCAAGTTTGACCCTCTGATTTGTTCAGTCACCCTGATGACACCAATGACGTATTACAAGGGGTCGGTTTGAAAGAAAGGACTTGTAATTTGGCGGGTGTTGACCAAATAAGGACTTTATCATACCTCGTCTTTTATAGGAGACAGGCAAGAGAAGTACTGATATGTGGGTGGGTGGGTTGGTGCGAGCATGGCTTTACCGCTTTAGTTATATTCAAGCAATATCATGGCGGGGAACATCAGAACCAGACATGGGTTTCACACATTGTACCCATGTGGGCATTGAACCCGGGTCTTCGGCATAAGGAGCGAACACATTAACCACTAGGCTGCCCCATATTGCCTCTATGGATGATGCAAGGGCAAAGACATTTGGGCTTTAGTGCTCAGTGTGACACTACTGTATTCAATGCAATGTTTAAACACCCCAATGTTGACAAAAACTGAGTTTTTCCCAGTTACCCCTTAATTTGAGAAAATAGAAAGTTTTATAAAAATTCCAATTTCGAAATAAAATAATGAGTTTTTCTCAGTTTGTCTGCCAAGGGCTTAATTTTGGAATCCTAGGTAAACCCCTGAGATCGTTGATCATTACATTTCCTGAGCACATGTTTGAAGCCTCTGAGCCCACAAGGCAACATGATGGCAGTTAATCTGCGGTGTACACAATACCCCCAGCACTGTAACCGAACATTCATCCTGGGCTGCTTAACCTGGAAGAAATCAGGTGTCAGGTGCCAAAATCCATACACCAAATCAACCGATATATCCTATTTCTAAAAGTCTTTTTTCCAGTTCATGCCTCACTGTAAGTTTGTGTTTTGCTCCCACAGTGTAGCAGGGCTGCTTGTTTACTCAGGGAGCTGAAGCATGCTCAGTCTAGACACCTGATCTGAACTGGGGGGGACACAATGCATGTTCCAGGTAGACATGCGGGTGGGCAGGTAGAGGGCACATTGCAGGGGTGGGGCAGGGGGGTATATTGCAGGGGCGGGGTGGGGCAGGACAAGGGGTTCATTCCAGGGGCGGGGCAGGGGGCACATAGCAGGATCAGGGCGGGGCAGAGGGTACATTGCAGGGGCAGGGGGGTACATTGCAGGGGCAGGGCAGGGGGACACATTGCAGGGGTGGGGCAGGGGGGTACATTGTAGTGGCGGGATGGGGCAGGGGGACACATTGCAGGGGCGGGGCAGGGGGGTACATTGTAGTGGTGGGGTGGGGCAGGGGATACATTGCAGGGGCAGGGCAGGGGGACACTGCAGGGGCGGGGCAGGGGGGTACATTGTAGTGGCGGGGCAGGGGGGTACATTGTAGTGGCGGGGCAGGGCAGGGGGACACATTGCTGGGGCAGGGCAGGGGGAGACATTGCAGGGGCAGGGCAGGGGGATACATTGCAGGGGCAGGGCAGGGGGACATTGCAGGGCGGGGCAGGGGGACATTGCGGGGTGGGGCAGGGGTGGGGCAGGGGGACATTGCAGGGCGGGGCAGGGGGACATTGCGGGGTGGGGCAGGGGGACATTGCAGGGGTGGGGCAGGGTGACATTGCAGGGGTGGGGCAGGGAGACATTGCAGGGGCAGGGCAGGGGGACATTGCAGGGGCAGGGCAGGGGGATACATTGCTGGGGCGGGGCAGGGGGACACATTTCTGGGGCAGGGCAGGGGGACATTGCAGGGGCAGGGCAGGGGGACACATTGCTGGGGCGGGGCAGGGGGAGATTGTAGTGGTGGGGTGGGGCAGGGGGACACATTTCTGGGGCAGGGCAGGGGGACATTGTAGTGGTGGGGTGGGGCAGGGGGACATTGTAGTGGTGGGGTGGGGCAGGGGGTCACATTTCTGGGGCAGGGCAGGGGGACATTGCAGGGGCAGGGCAGGGGGACACATTGCTGGGGCGGGGCAGGGGGAGATTGTAGTGGTGGGGTGGGGCAGGGGGACACATTTCTGGGGCAGGGCAGGGGGACACATTGCAGGGGCAGGGCAGGGGGATACATTGTAGTGGCGGGGTGGGGAAGGGGGACACATTCCTGGGGCAGGGCAGGGGGACATTGCAGGGGTGGGGCAGGGGGACATTGCAGGGGCAGGGCAGGGGGACACATTGCTGGGGCGGGGCAGGGGGACATTGTAGTGGTGGGGTGGGGCAGGGGGACACATTTCTGGGGCAGGGCAGGGGGACACATTGCAGGGGCAGGGCAGGGGGATACATTGTAGTGGCGGGGTGGGGCAGGGGGACACATTCCTGGGGCAGGGCAGGGGGACATTGCAGGGGTGGGGCAGGGGGACATTGCAGGGGCAGGGCAGGGGGACACATTCCTGGGGCAGGGCAGGGGTGGGGCAGGGGGAAATTGCAGGGGTGGGGCAGGGGGACATTGCAGGGGCAGGGCAGGGGGACACATTGCAGGGGTGGGGCAGGGGGACACATTGCAGGGGTGGGGCAGGGGGACATTGCAGGGGCAGGGCAAGGGGGTACATTGCAGGGGCAGGGCAGGGGGACACATTGCTGGGGCGGGGCAGGGGGACATTGCAGGGGCAGGGCAAGGGGGTACATTGCAGGGGCAGGGCAGGGGGACACATTGCAGGGGCAGGGCAGGGGGACACATTGCTGGGGCGGGGCAGGGGGATACATTGTAGTGGCGGGGTCGGGTAGGGGGACACATTGCAGGGGTGGGGCAGGGGGGTCCATTGTAGTGGTGGGGTGGGGCAGGGGGACACATTGCAGGGGTGGGGCAGGGGGGTCCATTATAGTGGCGGGGTGGGGCAGGGGGACACATTGCAGGGGTGGGGCAGGGGGTACATTGTAGTGGTGGGGTGGGGCAGGGGGACACATTGCAGGGGTGGGGCAGAGGGGTACATTGTAGTGGCGGGGTGGGGCAGGGGGACAAATTGCTGGGGCAGGGCAGGGGGACACATTGCAGGGCAGGGCAGGGGGGTACATTGTAGTGGTGGGGTGGGGCAGGGGGACACATTGCTGGGGCGGGGCAGGGCAGGGGGACATTGCAGGGGCAGGGCAGGGGGACATTGCAGGGCAGGGCAGGGGGGTACATTGTAGTGGTGGGGTGGGGCAGGGGGACACATTGCTGGGGTGGGGCAGGGGGACATATTGCAGGGGTGGGGCAGGGGGACATTGCAGGGGCAGGGCAGGGGGACATTGCAGGGGCAGGGCAGGGGGACATTGCAGGGGCAGGGCAGGGGGACACATTGCAGGGGTGGGGCAGGGGGACACATTGCTGGGGCAGGGCAGGGGGACACATTGCAGGGCAGGGCAGGGGGGTACATTGTAGTGGTGGGGTGGGGCAGGGGGACACATTGCAGGGGTGGGGCAGGGGGACATTGCAGGGGCAGGGCAGGGGGGTACATTGTAGTGGTGGGGTGGGGCAGGGGGACACATTGCAGGGGTGGGGCAGGGGGACATTGCAGGGGCAGGGCAGGGGGGTACATTGTAGTGGTGGGGTGGGGCAGGGGGACACATTGCAGGGGTGGGGCAGGGGGACATTGCAGGGGCAGGGCAAGGGGGTACATTGCAGGGGCAGGGCAGGGGGACACATTGCAGGGGTGGGGCAGGGGGACACATTGCTGGGGCAGGGCAGGGGGACACATTGCAGGGCAGGGCAGGGGGGTACATTGTAGTGGTGGGGTGGGGCAGGGGGACACATTGCAGGGGTGGGGCAGGGGGACATTGCAGGGGCAGGGCAGGGGGGTACATTGTAGTGGTGGGGTGGGGCAGGGGGACACATTGCAGGGGTGGGGCAGGGGGACATTGCAGGGGCAGGGCAGGGGGGTACATTGTAGTGGTGGGGTGGGGCAGGGGGACACATTGCAGGGGTGGGGCAGGGGGACATTGCAGGGGCAGGGCAAGGGGGTACATTGCAGGGACAGGGCAGGGGGACACATTGCTGGGGCAGGGCAGGGGGACACATTGCAGGGGTGGGGCAGGGGGACATTGCAGGGGCAGGGCAGGGGAACATTGCAGGGGCAGGGCAGGGGGACATTGCGGGGGCAGGGCAGGGGGACACATTGCTGGGGTGGGGCAGGGTGACATTGCAGAGGTGGGGCAGAGGGGCATATAGTGGTGATGGCGGGGATTAGAGGGAACAAAATAGTCTGTGAGGTGCAGGTGTAGAAGGGTCAGACAGGAACACACACGCCCACCCCAAGGATCCGGGGAGTCCTGTGGGTACAAGGGTCAACACAACTCAAGACAACATCAGACAACTGCTACAACCTTCCCTACAACACAAGAAAACATCAGACAACTGCTACAACCTTCCCTACAGCACAAGACAACATCAGTCAACTGCTACAACCTTCCCTACAGCACATCAGACAACATCAGACAACTGCTTCAACATTCCCCTCACCACTCGACATCATCAGACAACTGCTACAACCTTCTCTACACAAGACATCATCAGACAACTGCTACAACCCTCCCTACAGCACGAGACAACATCAGACAACTGCTACAACCTTCCCTACAGCACAAGACATCATCAGACAACTGCTACAACCCTCCCTACAGCACGAGACAACATCAGACAACTGCTACAACCTTCCCTACAGCACAAGACAACATCAGACAACTGCTACAACCTTCCCTACACAAGACAACATCAGACAACTACTACAAGCTTCCCTACAGCACGAGACAACATCAGACAACTACTACAACCTTCCCTACAGCACAAGACAACATCAGACAACTACTACAACCTTCCCTACAGCACGAGACAACATCAGACAACTGCTACAACCTTCCCTACACAAGACAACATCAGACAACTGCTACAACCTTCCCTACAACACAAGACATCATCAGACAACTGCTACAACCTTCCCTACAACACAAGACAACATCAGACAACTACTACAACCTTCCCTACAGCATGAGACAACATCAGACAACTACTACAAGCTTCCCTACAGCACGAGACAACATTAGACAACTGCTACAACCTTCCCTACAACACAAGACAACATCAGACAACTGCTACAACCTTCCCTACAGCACGAGACAACATCAGACAAATGCTACAACCTTCTCTACACAAGACAACATCAGACAACTGCTACAACCTTCCCTACAACACAAGACAACATCAGACAACTACTACAACCTTCCCTACAGCACGAGACAACATCAGACAACTGCTACAACCTTCCCTACAGCACAAGACAACATCAGACAACTACTACAACCTTCCCTACAGCACGAGACAACATCAGTCAACTGCTACAATTTTCTCTACACAAGACAACATCAGACAACTGCTACAACCTTCCCGACAGCACGAGACAACATCAGACAACTGCTACAACCTTCCCTACAACACAAGACAACATCAGACAACTACAACAACCTTCCCTACAGCACAAGACAACATCAGACAACTACAACAACCTTCCCTACAGCACGAGACAACATCAGACAACTGCTACAACCTTCCTTACACAAGACAACATCAGACAACTGCTACAACCTTCCCTACACAAGACATCATCAGACAACTGCTACAACCTTCTCTACACAAGACATCATCAGACAACTGCTACAACCCTCCCTACAGCACAAGACATCATCAGGCAACTGCTACAACCTTCCCTACAGCACGAGACAACATCAGACAACTGCTACAACCTTCCCTACACAAGACAACATCAGACAACTGCTACAACCTTCCCTACAACACAAGACATCATCAGACAACTGCTACAACCTTCCCTACAACACAAGACAACATCAGACAACTACTACAACCTTCCCTACAGCACGAGACAACATCAGACAACTACTACAACCTTCCCTACAGCACGAGACAACATTAGACAACTGCTACAACCTTCCCTACAACACAAGACAACATCAGACAACTGCTACAACCTTCCCTACAGCACAAGACAACATCAGACAAATGCTACAACCTTCTCTACACAAGACAACATCAGACAACTGCTACAACCTTCCCTACAACACAAGACAACATCAGACAACTACTACAACCTTCCCTACAGCACGAGACAACATCAGTCAACTGCTACAACCTTCCCTACAGCACAAGACAACATCAGACAACTACTACAACCTTCCCTACAGCACTAGACAACATCAGACAACTACAACAACCTTCCCTACAGCACGAGACAACATCAGACAACTGCTACAACCTTCCCTACAGCACGAGACAACATCAGACAACTACAACAACCTTCCCTACAGCACGAGACAACATCAGACAACTGCTACAACCTTCCCTACAGCACGAGACAACATCAGACAACTGCTACAACCTTCCCTACAGCACGAGACAACATCAGACAACTACAACAACCTTCCCTACAGCACGAGACAACATCAGACAACTGCTACAACCTTCCCTACAGCACGAGACAACACCAGACAACTGCTACAACCCTCCCTACAACACGAGACAACACCAGACAACTGCTACAACCTTCCCTACAGCACATCAGACAACATCAGGCAACTACTACAGTTTTTACTCATAATGTTTGGCCATGAAACCCAGAGCCTAGACTTGCACAAGTATCTGAGGCAATAATTATTAGTTAAATCATAATTTCTAGATTATGAAGATAAAAAGAACAAATTGTTCCTATAAGAGACTGGAGGCCTTAGTCCACATATCTGGACTTGCCTATTAGGAGGATACAATTGCTACATGTCCACGAACTTTTCTTTTAGTACAGCCTTGGAGCAAGGCTACTCAGAGCCCATTTCAGTCAAGTCTGGAACACATGCTCTGTAATGTGTGTCTTGGGATGTGAGAGTGAGCGCCTTTCCGCTGCATGTGGCCGTGTCTCCTGTAAAACAGTCACCTTTGAGTACAGCGTTCCATGTATCAGCTGAACACAAGATGTGACAGCTGGCTGCTGATAACCTCCTGTCCGGGACGCCTCATAAATGTGCAAGTGTTGCCACATGGATTCTCATCAATAGTCAGCCGATGGCGCCACTGATAGCAGCCGTAGTGCAGTACTCATGAGTGAGTGAGTGAGTGAGTGAGTGAGTGGGTTTCGGTGAGTGAGTGAGTGAGTGGGTGGGTTTTGGTGAGTGAGTGGGTTTTGGTGAGTGAGTGTTTTGTTTGTTTATTGTTTAACGCCTAACTCAGCAATATTCCAGCTATATGACAGCGGTCTGTAAATAATTATGTCTGGACCAGACAATCCAGTGATTGACATCATGAGCATCAATCCACGTAATTGGGATACGATGACATGCATCAACTGTGAGTGATCGGGTGAGTAAGTGAGTGGGTGAGTTGGTGGGTTTTTGGTAAGTGAGTGAGGGTAGGTGGGTGGGTGAGTGAGTGAGTGGGCAAGTGGACAGGTTTTGGTGAGTGAGTTTGTTGGTGGACGAGTGAGTGAGTGAATTGGTTTGAGTGAGTGAGTGAGTGAGTGAGTGAGTGAGTGAGTGAGTGAGTGACCTCTAGCTTCCATGCAAGATTTTGGGGTGTGGCACAATCTGACATTAACAGAATCACACACACTTTTACTGTGAGGGCAAGTAAATGTTGTTTTAAGCAGGCTGCAACATTCCAGCCATAACTGTCTGGATGAAGAAAACAACTCCCTACCCATCTATCCAACAGCAAATAACCTTGCACTACAATCAGATTTATGTTGTAAAGATGGCACTATCAACACTTATCAGGAAACAACACACTAATAATGGCTGACATGCTCTGTACAGAGACAGGAAGTCACATGGCCATGCATCTTTGTGACCAACGAGTGCACCTTGGACTGGGCTCTGTCTATGAAATATACTAAAAACATTCCGGTAAGTTTTCTTTTGAAAATACATATATTGCATCAATGCTCATGTGGTCTGATAATTCATTGTAAACTAGCTTTCATCTTCTTGTTTCACAGACAAACCAACTGAAATTTTGAAACTTATGACATTACCGAAAATTGAATGTTGTATTTGAAATATGTTTTTTTAATACACCGGCCACTTGTTTTCATCTTGTGTGTAACCTCAGCAGTTTCACCAGGAAAATATGTAAAACAAGCAGTGTAATTGGTTCTGTAGTTATATATCAAAACAGTAGGAATATTCTATTCAAAACAAATAATTATGGGACAGAGCCTGTTGTTTTATTATAAGTGTCTACTTTGGAAGAAAACCTCACGGGGGATTTTGACTGACATTGTGTGGAGCTCCAACCAGGTGCCGACACTGTGCGGAGCTTTTACCAGATTTACTTAACGTTAAAAAATGTGAACCATTTGCCACCTTAAGTCCTGTAATAACTACAATAGGGAGGTGTTGACACCTCTCATTATCCCCCGACATCAGTTCCAACACACAGCACCACGCACTGCCAAAACACATCCTCAAGCAAAGAACTCTTAAACATTTTCCCAATTCCTACCCAACATGCAACAGCAACCACGTAACGTACTCTCGTACTGCATCCATCCACGTCACACCTGCTTGACGCAGTCTCCCAACAAATCTCCATCAAAGGTGCTTGAAAGAAGGACAGCGATCAAATTTCATCTTCCGGATTAACAAAAAATTCTTTCTTAGCTGTGCGTAAATCTGGCTACAATGGAAGACGGTTTACCCAGAACACACAAGGCCTGACCTGGCCAAATACGACCTCTGTGTCCAACGCAATGGGTAGAGCATCAATGACAATATTGCCAGATAATACCCAAATTCTCGTCCCTTGTCCACTTGGCCTCTGAGTGTTGGGAGTATAGCTGTCCTTTGTGTGTGGATGTTTATGAAATACTGCCACTGTTGACCCATCGCTCCCTTCTAATGGTTCAGACACATCAGTCAGGGAGTCACTTCATTCACTCATCTCAACACTACAAATGTCATCTTTCTTACAAGTGCATAAGATTTTTATTTGTCCAAATTGTCAAGTGTTTGATAGTAGATACTTCAAACAAGAACAGGGTGAGTGAGTGAGTGAGTTGCTTTTAACAGTATTCCACTAATATCGCGGCGTGTCAGGTTAATGTGGGAGGAAAGCCCGAAGTGATGCAGGTCTCAGACGTTTACCACTTCGGTGAAACCCACGAGCACGGGTATGGTGCTGATAAACCTAGAAACATAATCAGGGTGAACCGGGATTCGAACCCACAATCATAGGTTTCTGGCGTGCCCAAGGGACGCAACTCTGCACAGCAAATCGCGGCGCCTTAGACGACTGGCCCACCCGTGCCCCCTCAAACAAGAAGAACTGATTCAACACAATTAACACAACTAGTGTTGAGATCAGCTATGATTTCATCATCAATATCTGTGACCAACCATGAGATAAGAGACCTTATGGGTGAAAAATCACATATTGACTTTTCATTATGCTTCAAAAGTACAGCATCTTAAGAACACAAAAACACAATTCACAAACTTCAAATTCTATATATAACAGAGATACATGACATCACACATGGCGATCTTCACTGATGTACATTGACATCTAACGTCTTTTTGACGCCATAGCACAATTGTATCCAATTCCGTTTTCTCCTAGTTGGTTACATTTTCTTTAATCAAATTCAACCAATAATTCATATTATATTAATTGAATTTGTTTGCATTTTGGTGAACTTGATATGAAAGTAAATACTTGTTTTTATCATGATAAAAAAAATCAAAATCATATTTCTATAAGGCAAATGCGTTGAATAATGATATATGTCCACGATACTTTTACGTGCTTTTATCTGAGATGCGTAAGCCCTTTTTCATAGACAGGATGGCCAAATACATGGCACACTGACGATTTACAGTAGGCAGCGTCAAGTATGGCGCAATGGATGAAAATATTTACTTTTTCACTACTAATTAGTGTTTGGTGTAACAGCCATTAAAGTAAACA